>NC_083651.1:5614385-5709385 GCF_963576545.1 Limanda limanda
GAATTCCGATATTAACCCGATTAAGACAATACTGAATAAGGCGTAAATACTTATCAACCGATGATCGTATTCACACATACGCAGTTTTCCGATCTTAGGCTACATCCACATTACTACGTTTTCGTTTGGAAACGCGTCAGCTCTGTTCCAGATACATCCGTCGTAAACGCGTTTTATTCTGGACGAGGTTTGAAAAACAATGACGTAGAAACTCACAGGTGCTTGCTGATTGGGTCTGTTCGGTCACGACGTAGCCTTCGCTGATTCGTCAGTGTCCTGTCACATGACTCCAGGTCGATTCCAGGTGTCACTGACCCTGATGTCTTTGCTAACGACTGTTGTGCAGTTAAAATTCTGTATTTTACAATGTGTTTCCATGCATTGTAGACGAGATATTATTCCTCACTCAGGGTGAAAGAAAAACGACAATGGGACAACAAGTGGATTTATTCTCCTTTACATGTGTTTTTAGTGAGGAATCAATTAGGGTATAAAAGGGATTGAATTCACTTCAGCAGGAGCTAACTGGATTAAATCAACTTCATTTCAGTCCTCACACAGTTGCTATATTAACTTAAAAGTGTCCCATGTTTAAATATTCATTTATTATAATTTAACACTTGTAAAATGCTCCTTTTCTTCCCCATACAAAGTCAGCGATAATGAATTGAAGTCATATCCTACAAATTGAATGAATCAACCATAACCTTGTAAGTGAATTTACATCCAGTCTGGTCAGAGGTCAGAAAAGCAGTGAATGATTTGTCTCAGACAGATGAGGCTGGACTGTGCTTTTGGCCAAAAAGTCAGGATTGAATTTCCATTGAAACAAATGAAGATGCTGTTTTTCGATGCAGCGATATCTGGGTTGGCTTTTTTGTTTGAAAATGATTTATCTCTCATCAATCCAGAGCTTTAGTTTGGACGCTTAAGAAAAAAGTGATGCTTAACATTGAAAAAAACCAAATGTACTGTTTTACAAACCTGTTTATTTCTTTTAATTGATGACTCACACGTTCTCAAATGTTAAAAGTCATCTAAACATGTTTAGAAATACAGAAGCTTATAGTAATTACAATAAAAAATAATTGTATTGTTATTATAAATAAGAGAATTTGCAAGAGAATATTAAATAATCAGACTGAGCTGCTTGGATGTTTAAGTCCCTTGCTGGGAGCTGTGATCTGTAACCAGGCCCATCAGAGCTTCAGTGGAATCGTGCTGACAGCCTTGAGAGGTTCCACCTCTGTAACACACTCGCGTGCAGCAAAGTGGGACACAATTCACTTCCTCCCGGTTGTGTTGAGGGTTAACTGGAGTATGAAAATCCCCACTGCCCTACTTCATCTAAAGGCTGCTCCGACTGTTTCCAACCAGCCACTCAGCTTGAGTCTTACCCCTGAGACCTGCAGGCTCCTGCTTCCCCTGACAGACTGTCTGTCCATTTCCCTCCTTATTACCTAGGTGGCAGTCTTTTCTTCTTCCAAGTTCACACTACACAACATTGGACGTTGTCAGATCACTGTGGAGTTCACACTTTGCGACTCGCTGTCTTGTGACCAGGAGTCTTGCAGGCATTGTGAGTTAATGCAACACAACTGGCTGCGGCCAATGGGTTTGTACACTACTTGATCTTTAAAGAGGAGAAAACCCCCGACTCGTATGTCTGGTCTATGTTTGGTCACGAGTGAAATGTCAAACTGGAGGGGGTGAAAGGCTCCAGTGGACATCACAGTTGTAAAGAATGAAGTGCGGCGGCTTGGATCAAGTTTTCATTGGTGAACATGAACCTTCTGATGTTTCCACTGAAAGAACGAGCGTCTACATTAAGTTATTTGGAGATAAAACGAGATTTCACAACAATCAAGTCCAGAATTTGTTGAGATGTTTGCAGTGGACGACATTAGACGCATGTACAAACAAACGGTGGCTTTTCTGCCTCTGATGTGTCATGAGACTCTTCAGTTGATCGCTTCAGGGATTCAACGGTTTTTTGTGGAGACACAAGAAGTCACAAGGAGCTGCAGGAACTTTCAGCCTCGGGGAAAGTTCCCTGGACATTAATGCTTAACATTTCTGGAACTTGTGATGCAAAAAGCACCTATTGATTGAAGTGACAGCACATTCCTGCTCCCCAGAGGTTGAGCTGCTCCCTCTGTCAGGTCAGTTTTGCGCTCAAGAAGTTGCAGAGTTGATAAAACTGAAACTGTATGAATGTGGATAATTAGTTTGGATAACGATGCTCAGCGACTGCTGGAGGCCTCACTGTCTAACTCCGGGGCCCTGAAGTGGATTCATGTCTGTTGTGGGAACCGCACATCTGCATTTCCGGTTGCTGGACCGGCCCGACAGCGTTCAAGGACGATGTTGGCCTCGTGAGCTTCCTCTGGCAACTCGGCAGTCGTCGTGTAAGCATCGAACTGGACGCACTGGTTATATCTGGATCAGCTGCTCTGGTGCCGTCCGTCGGTCTGTTCTCATTGGTCGCTGCTGCTAAGGGGTCAAAGCAGGTCACCATCTGATGTTGTGGTTTGCTTCTCCCTCGCTGACGGTCGTACTGTGTCTTTCTTTCTTCTCGCCAAGCGTATGGAAAAGTCATCCTTCCCTCTCTCAGGAAATTCCTGTCTGTCCCAGGGGTGGGACGCACAGAGAGGGTGTGAAGCAGATCTGCTACAGAGGGACACTGCAGGCCACAGTGTCTCATTCAGTCATTTCAGGTTTGGTAGTGAAAGTTAAACCATCTCACCGTCTTACTGCAGTTGTGAAGCGGGACTGTTATGACACTCTTCTCCCTCAGTGCATTCAGAACACAAGCTCTGACTTGGACCAGGACCGATTCTCACTGAAGAAAAATATTGAGATGTCTTCTTCTCTGATGTTCACGGCATTGAAGATTCAAAGGTTCTAATTTGAGAAGGTCAAACCGTCCGTCTTGCTTGAAATACGACAAATCCATTATCAAAGTCGCTAATGGTTAATTAAAACTGTTAATTTTCCCTCAACCAATTGATTTGATTGATTAGCTCGTAATGGCAGCGTTAGTTCTGCCCCAGTGCTGTAGATGTGGGTCTGTCCTGCCCAGATAACCAGTCCCCCCCCCCGAGCCCCCCAGCCCCGGCAGATTAACAACCTTATTCATATATGGATGGTAATAAAATGGCCTAGTTTCAGTCGGGTTGAGATTAGATATTGGATTAAATTGCGTGGAAGCTGAACAGAATCAATTTATTTAAGCTGCACAGCTCAGAGCACAAGAAGGTGAACGAGCAGCAAGTCAATAACTGATTACCGTTGTTTTAAGACATTTAAGGACATTTTAAGGTCACAGTGTTATTTTAAACACAAGCTGCCAAGGCTATGAAAGCAGCTGCAAGTCTATATTACAAATGTTGGATTGTATCCCCCCCCCCACATACGATTCTCCCCACATGTGGCCGAATCGCTTGTTTTATGCAGTAGATATTTTCATCAATCATTCTGAAAAATGCCTTTGATTCTGCCAAAAGTGCAGCACAGTAAAAATGCCTGTTAAACATTTAACATAACTGTTAAAATACATTGTTTTATTTTGAAAATCCAGCGGAATCAGATCGGGTCCTCGTTATCGGCGGATGTGTAAAGTCCAGGTCTCAGAAGAAGGAAGACGATTAATGGTATCGCAACATATCTAAAAATCACCTATGATTAGTTACCAATAGAAACCAGTGGACTCCACAAGTGACACAAACAGAGAAGTGTGTGTGTGTGTGTGTGTGTGTGTGTGTGTGTGTGTGTGTGCGTGTGTGTGTGGGTGTGTGTGTGTGAGCGCTGCGATAACAATTCATGTTTTTTCTGCTGTTTGTTGTTAAAACAGGGAACTGGCAGCTGAATGCAATGACTCAGCCTGTGTGTGTGTGTGTGTGTGTGTGTGTGTGGGAGGGACACACACACACACACACACACACACACACACACACACACACACACACACACACACACACACACAGTATTAATGGAGTATCCAGATGAGGGAACACTACTCCAGTTTCTCCTTAGTTAACTGCTTCATAAACGAAACACCACAGACTCTTGGACAAACAGCAGAACTATAAAATGTCCTGATTGTTTGTTCATTTTCCGTATTTTAATATTTTAGTATATTTTTTGGGACATTGGACTGAACAAAAATGTTTGTATGTCTATGGTATGTGCAGCAGGTAAACCCCTCAGGGGTCAGAGGTCAGTGAGGCCATTAAGAAAGCTGGTGCTGGACTGACGGACATTCCGCTCATAGCCCGGTGACGTGGTAATACAACAAGAAATCCTGGGGAAACAAAATCTAAATGATTCCATTTGTTGGCACAGTTGTCGCTTTGACAAATTCAGTCAGCTGTTTACACAAGTGGCAAAAAGATTCTCAGAGGAAATCGATCCAGAGAAAAACAAGAGCTAAGCTTCAGGTATTCGAACAGAACGATTCAATCCCTAAACTTCTTTTTCCTGCAAAACCATTTTCTCCTCAACAACAAACTTCTCAAAGCTGCTTACGGCTCAGGAACTTTACATCGGCATGTTATTAAGTTATTATTAATAAATCCACTAGAGGGCAGTGCAGAGTCAAGGGTTTGTGACAACAGCTAACATGGCAACGGTGGACATATCGTTACCAACTCTCAAAACCCTTAAATAGTTCTCTCATTGTAAAAATTTTAATCTTGTGTCCTATGGCCGTCTCGCTTGAACTACACTGCCCCCAGAAGGTTTCTCATGGTACTGCTCCGTCTCTTCTGTTTGGTCCATAACCATTAAGTATGGACACAGAGCTCTGTCTGTTAGCGGATGTTCCCATCATGCCAGAGCTCAATTATTCAAAGCAATGCAACTTCTATAGTTTAAAAATATATATTAATATATATCTGACGGCTTCTAAATATAACAACATCACAGCTTTTCCTTTGTTTTCATCCTTTTGTCCTTTCGTGATTCGTCTGTTGGTGCAGATCTGCTTCGGAGAGGAATTTTCGTAGTTTCCCTTCATCTCCGTCAGACGAACATAACACTGTAGTTCAAAAGGAGTTTTTCAAGCAGCAGCACTGTCTGTCCTCATCTCGGTCTCTCTCTAATTCCACACAGATGTCGAGTCTTTGCGGCTGCTGTTGCCGAGTTTCTGCACCGCTCGTCGTTCTTGGAAAATGTAATCTCATTTCTTCTTTTCTGTTTTTTTTATTCTTTTATTTTTCCCTGTCTTGGGTTGTTTTTTTCTTCTTCTCCGAGTTGTATCACCCCAGCCAAGCCACGCTTTCTCTCTCTCTCTCTCTCTCTCTCTCTCTCTACCTCGTTCTCTCTTGGTCTTTCTCTATGTCCCTCGGCCCTCGTGGAGATCCAGGGCCCGGCTGTGCAGCTGGGAATCAGGACCTCCGATTCTTAAACTGTGCTGAACGGAGGCCGACTCTGTTTAACTTGACTTTTAAAGTCTCTATAAACACTCGGCTTCAGGAGCGGTGCAGGAATCATTCAAAGTCTTTGCTTGAGATTCAAATTTAGGCAAACTTAATGTTAAAAACACAGCACTAAATTCTGTTCTTCATTCTTGCAGTCCATGTTGGGATATTTAAGTAATTGCCCGCTTCCCACGTTTCATACCTTATAGATTTCAGACTGAACTGAGAAGCATCAGACTGATGATGCATTGCCCTGCACTGTTTATACTCCAATCGTGTAATGCTAACGTATCCATTGTGGATGTAATCAAGAAGTCATTAATACCATATTAGGGCTTGGTACTGAAATCCTATCTGGTTCCTTCCAGACTGAATCACACAACACAGATTTCGGTGCCTCATTTCAACACCTGAGCCACGAACTGAAATAGTAAACATCAGCGCACGTGCCTGGTGAACATTACATTCAACTCTGATGGCAACACAGCGACACAACAACACAATGCATTAAGCTAGATGGTTGAATGTGAGGCTGCATTTCAAATGAAAGAATTCCGATATGACGAACAATTATCTAAATAAGCTGTAAATCTCTGTCTCTAATCTTATTGGTTGCAAAGGTTCATGTATTACTACACAATATGATTTCACTTGTCATATGATATAACTTGACGAGGAATCATTTTCTTATCATTCTGAGCTTTACAGTCTCTTTCTTTCTTGTAGAGATATCTGAGAGGATGCTTACCTCCACTAAGGCTAACGGCAGACGTCACCATGTGAAAGTGGAATAAACAAAGTTCGTGGATGTCCCTGTTAATCTCGATCAGCTCCAAACATGTAATGCCTTCTTTTTTTGGGGTCATGCTCCGACCCTGCACAAAATGTTAGTTTTTGATTAATCCCGACGGACAAACAAATGAAAACATCCTCTGCACAGGTAAATCGTTGGTTTTACAAAATATAAGTAAGTAAATAAATAGACAAACATTTTGAGAATAGAGCCAAACAGATAATCCTCTAGTGGCATAATAACAGATGTAAATGATGCAGTCAGCCGTTTGTCAGCTTGTTAGCAGTGGAACCAGTCAGGCTGATTATACCCTGTGAGCTGGGCCACACGGCCTTAATTGTGTGTGTTGGTGACGTTTAAGAGAGATGATGTTATTATAAAGTGTGTGTGAGAGAGAGGGTGAAACAAAGTGAGAGTGTGTTTGGGGTTTGTCGGCTTTGTAGACGTTGTGAGTCTGTGTATGTGTGGGCGTCCATCGGCTCGCAGGAAAGTGTTGATAGTGTAAAGCCTGTCAGTTTTCCATTGCTCAAACTAAGAGAGAAGAGTACAGGCGTTTAACCTGCGTGTGTGTGTGTGTGTGTGTGTGTGTGTGTGTGTGTGTGTGTGGTTGGATTATGTGTGTTAATGTTATGTCTTGGAGAACGTCTGGAACAGCTACTGTTTTTTTGTGCTGGCTCTTTCAAATGTGAAAACACACACGTGAAGCGGGTCCAGACCACAGCTACCTCCCGGATCCAGACGGCTCTGCAGTGGAGCTGGAAAGTATGTGAGCTCTCGATCTGTCTGCACAGTTCTGTCTCAGCGTTTGGATGAAGTCTGATATTCTGCGGCTTTGTCTGCACGACGACTGCTGCGACAGAGGTCACGGTTCAAACTCTATCTGCACCTTGGCCCCCTGAGACGAAGACATGAGTGAACATAAAGTTTAATTTTGGGGAACCTGACTTACACAATATTGGGCACAGGGGTAAGTGAGGTTGAGTTGTGACTGGGAAGCCGCCAGCTAACAATCCTGCGTCTGGTTCGGAAAAATGTGTGGATGGAAAGTGAGTGGGGACGTGCTCGCCCTTCCTCAGCAACGAGTGTGTAGGTGTCTCGAGGGAAATCACACGGACTTTACATCCATGTAGCTGTTACACGTGTGTTTCTTCGTCCGGTAGTAAACTGGCCGATCGAGTGACTCCACATCCCGATACATCTACAAGCTTCTGTTTATTGCTCTTTCTCTTAATCTCTATAGCTGGTTTCAGATACGTAACAATTGCCAGAGTTTATCTTTCATATGTGAAGCAGCAGCAGGAGAATGTCGAGGTCAGACTCGTTCACAACAACAGGGAAATGTCCGCAGCATTTAGGCGAGGGGTGGAGCCTGTGAAGAACATGAAGGAGTGGGGACGTGACCCAAATGACGTCAAATTACGCGAAATCACATGTTTTTTAATTTACAGCACATCGACAACAGCTGAAGCTCTTGAATCATGTCGTCTTTCCAAGTTGGCGTCTTCGTCTTCCTGTTATAAATGTCCTCGACTTGATTTTCTTTCCTTCTGTGTCCCCACATGGGTTCACTTGGAAATTCTGCAGCGTTTTTTATTTTACTCAGGGAATAGTTCTGTAAAATGTTTGCAGCATTTGACATTTACCTTCTCGACCAAGAGACCAAGCTGGAGCAGTAAGCCAAACACTAATTCCCAAACCGCTCCCAGTGTGTTTGAGTGGAAATTCAAGTTGCTTTGGACAAAAAGACGTCTCTGATACGACGGACTGTAAATCTCTGCTGTGCAAGCTGAGATGTGCTTTCACCAGACGGCCCATCAGCAGCTGGTTTAGTCAGATAAGCCTTCGATGAATCCACGTTCCTGCCAGGACAGATGAGGAGTGAAGTGTTGCACGTGCTGTAAATGTCATCGTACACAAATAGACTGATTGCACTGGTGTGTGAAAGGTGTTCTCCACGTGTCTCAGGTGTGTCAGGTTGGTTTAAGGCTCCATGACGCTGAGGTGGAGCCGGGCCTGGGGACGGGGACTTGTTAGAACTGGAGCCGGTCTGATGGTTTTCAGCTGAGTCAGGGTTCAGGTGCTCGTTCTCTGTCATTAAACGATTAAACGAGTGTGTGTTATTTCTGTGTGTGTCTGAGCAGGTTCTGTCTCATCATGGTTATAAGTCTCTATCCGTCTGAATGGCTTGTGAAAGGGGATAAAAACCTGAATGCGTGCGGTGCAGAATCCAGTGATGTGCATGAACAACACACCCACTTCAATGTGTTCACTTTTTCCCTGTTGCTCTCCCGTGTTGAGAAGTTTGTCGTTGGTTCCCACCGCAGATGTTGTTCCTGGCAGGAGCCGTCTCCACCGAGGACGGACAGAAGTGGAAAGTTTGACCTTGTTTCTCTCTATGAGGCTTTCAGCTCGGGGGTGCCACTGTGTGTGCAGGAGGAAAAACGCTCTCAAACCCCTGGTCATGTCACACAAGCTAAAAAATGAAGTTGTTGTTTTGGTTTTTTTTGTGTCCAACCCTAGAATTTATGAATCGGTGCATGTTCCAGTCGTCTGCCTTCACGAGAGTGTGACGTGATTTCCAAGGCGACTAATGAGCATGTGATCGATGCTGGTTTAAACTCTGTAGAAAGTCGGGTTGGAAGTGGATGTGTGAACAGCAGGGGATCCCTCGCTGGATTCACCGTGAGCGACAGACTCAAAGATGATAAAACTAAGAAAACCAATATTTCCTGGTAAAAAAGCGGCGACACACGTAGAGCACAACCACGAAGATCTCGACGGTTTGTGGCGATCAGAGCTGATGGCGTCTATTTTCTAGTTCAATGCAAAATAGACAGTGACAAAGATCTTTTTTAAACATATATTCAGTATCTGTCGACAGCATAAAACATGCATATTTGCAACTCGTGCCTTCCGTTTCTTATCACTGGTCCTGGTATTTAGCTGAGTGCATCGACCTACTTTAATTCAAGGAAATACAGTAGATATTCCAGAAACCTGCAGCTGACACGCTCCCTGTGTGAACCACAGATCAGCGACGTGGCCGTCACGCCCTGCACATGCTCCCTGTGTGCCCCCCCCCCCGATCAGCTGTTTGCAGGCATGAAATTGTGGGAAATTGTGTCACTCTCTGTAGTTTTATCAGTCTTTCAGATATGAAGAATGCAGCCGACGTCCTCTGACTCTGATACAGTTTCACAATGAACCCAAGTTTTTAGTTTTTCCACGTAAAGATTCATTTGTTACCACCACCACAACATTAACAGTTACTACTCCTGTTCAAACGGGTAAATCTAAAATCGTATTCCTGTTTCTCTTTCGCTCTCACACTGAAATACACACATTTTCACGTCTATAAAGTCTGACTGGTTGAAAACAACATCATTTGGTATTTCACACAGAAATGACAAATGTGTGTATTTAGAGCAGGGAAGTGAGATCCAACCAGGTCTGTCCTCGTCTTTCCTGCTCTTCCTCCTCCTCTTCCTCCTGTTAGCAGTCTTTCCACCCAGTCGCTCAGTGTCCTTGTTCTCAGCGTGTGTGTGTGTGTGTGTGTGTGTGTGTGTGTGTGTGTGTGTATGTGTGTGTGTGAAAGCAGTACGGCAGGGTGCTGTGATTCTTCCTGACAGATCTGCAGTGCGACCGACTCCACTGCAGCAACACTCGACCTGCGTGCGCTTGCAGGAGTGTGCATGTGTGCGTGCGCCTCCTTTACTGCTGGTTTTGTGATTGGGGATTATGAGGAAACCTCTTCACACCAGACATCTCGGTCTGGACGAGGTTTGGGCTTTTGCTGCGTTCAGACTCTGCAGGAAAACGTGTTCAGGATCAGCAGCCGTCAGGTTTCAGAGCAGATTCTCACTGAGGTGCTGATAGATGATTGAATGATGAACTGAGGCACTTGGCTCCGTCCTCACGACACACTGACCCCCGATGTTCCATCATGTGAACACACAGGGAAGTTCGCTGCCTGTCTTCAAACTGAGTTCACATTAGAGACCGACTCACGAATCAAAAACTCCTGAAGATATACATTTTTTGAACGTAGACAGTACAGCTGGGCGATATGACGTCAAATCAATACTGCGATTATTTCGTTAAATGAACAATTTAATTTAATTCAATTTAATTTACAGAATGAACGTAGCATGAAACACGACAGTTCACGAATTCTCAACATCAACATCAGCAGCTACAAATTCAAACATGTAAATATGTCCTGTAACTCGAGCTCAGCCACTACAACATTTGAATTTATTGTCGTTGTTAAGTCATTTGAATCACAACACTGTGGTTCAGTTCCTTTTTTTTATATTCTATATTTTTCCTGCCCTCCGGTGCTGGCAGCTTGTGGCCCATCTGAATAAAGGAAAGAAAAAAGCCGGCTGCAGATTTAACCCGAGGGCGGAGTCAGAGGGCGCGTGCAGTAATGTGACCTGACGGCCGGCCTTGTCTCGGCTGGATCCTGGGTTTGTGTGTTAGCTGGTTACCAGGCAGACCAGAACATGCATGTATCTCTTGCAGCTCAGCAGCAGAGTCCGACAGAGGCGAAGGTTTGAATCCCACTGGAGGGAAGATTTGCTTATAAGTATCTTCAAACAGTTTACGGCCCTGAACTGAGGAGTAAATGTCACTAAATCCAAAACGTCAACCTGTCTGTGGCCTTCAGCTGCTGCAGACTAAACTGTCGAGTGACAAGCTGCTTTAAATGGGTGCGGTGCCATGGAGGGGGGGGGGGGTGTCTCTGTGACATAAGGCATTCCCTAAACGTTAACCTAATTCCAATTTTGACATTAACACCAAGTCTTAATCTTCAAACGGTTCGTTAATAGAACCAGATGAAATGTCCTCACTACAATAGTTTAAAACTGACACACAAACACACACACAGACACACAGACACACACACACACACAAACACACACACACACACACACACACACACCCTCCATGCTGAAGTGACCTCATATTTCCAGTTACGTGATGTTCAGGGAACAGTCGAGCTCCAGACGACAAAGTGGCCAGTTCAAACTTACACTTGCAGATGTGCTGTGAATATTTAAGAAAGTTTTTGTTAACAACGAAGGATTAATAGGATCCTTCCGACATGTGTGAACAAAGATGGACGACACGTCTCCGCCTCCTCCCGTTGTACATGAGTGAAGCTAAATTAATCTTGCGTAGATTCGGGTGTCGCCATCTTGAGCTTCAGGTGTGGACGACATGAATGAAATAGATTCGGAGCATTTAAAAGGTGTTATGATGTTACAGGAGGTCACCAGAAGACCGGGAGTTCGATCCCCAGCTCCTGTTTCTGAAGGGCGATATACTGAACCCCAAACTACCCGGACATCTGCACCAGCAGTGTGTCAGCGATGTGTAATAGAAAGAGTTCTGCTGAATGCTTGTGTGAATACGAGCTGTAAAGTGCTAAAGTGGTGCTAACATTAGAAAAGCTCAATATAAACACATTTAACATTTTAGACGGAGTTTACTACAGAGTTTTGAAGCGTTTGCCTCCTTGTCCTGTGCTGAAGCTTAACGATCCTTTATTTCCACTGTCAATTAATTTGCCAATTATATTTAAAGTATGAAAAAAGGGACAATTTGATATGAAATAAAATCTAAATCCACTGAGACCTGAGTGGAGCTGAATGTTCTCTGCATGTCTGTGCTGACCTCCGGATGGTTTTTCAGAATTATTAAGAAATACACTTGAAGTGAAGTAACAATACCCTCATTGTTCATATTAAATGTTTCCCTGTTTGCAACTTATTCTGGTGATTTATTGTGGAAACTGTAATCATGACATTATAGACGCCATCAGCTGCCCAGCCCCTTAAAATCTGATTTGCAAAGCTCGTTATGAGTGAAATAATCGAGAGGTGAAGCTATTGTTTCCAGTGTGAGGACTTGGTTTTAAAGCCTGTGTGTTGGCTGCCTGCCTGGTTTCATAATAACCTTTAATGCCTGTTAGGCAACGCAGGAGTCATCAATGTGTTGGGAGGGAGAAACAGAGCTTAAAGCATTACACAACCTCCACACATATTCATATTCATATTCACCAGGCGAACACCCCAGAGCTCAGATTCAACTTTAAAAAATAAGAAAACTTTTCAAAACCCAAGTCATACATAAGAAATGTTAAAAATAGGATCCAAAACAACTCGTGAAACGTATCTGAGGATATTCAGCATGAGAGGTTCGCTCCCGCAGCAGGAAAGAGATCGGAGCTGCAATAATCAGTCGCTTTAAATTCGTCAACGATTTGAGCATCGATAAACAGCATTTTGAGGCAAAGATGCTTAAAGTTCTCAGGTTACAGCTTCTTTAAAATGAGGATTTTTCATCACTTTATGTTCTTTTTTGAATGATTGTAAACCCAACACTGTCTGTGTTGGTTTCACAGTGTGAAAAAACAATGATTGATCATTTAATCTGAAAGGAAAACACTTGACAGATCAATAGATATGGAAATAAAACTGATCCACCAGGATTAGAAGAACAAATCAAAACTTAAACCGACACAAAATGCATTTAACATAAGTCTAAACTAATGTTTAAACTAGCATTTATCATATTTACAAACCATGTTTCCAAATGAATGTGAGTTTCCTGTTTTATTTTCATTAAGCTTCAGGAAATTCTTAGCATGTGAGAATAATAAAGGTCCAAGGCAGCTGCCCTGTGGAACTCCCAAAACGTCTGTATGTCAGACACGTGATCTCCAACGCTGACATAGAATCTCTTCTCTTTAAAGTAAGTTTTGAACCAGGACACCAGCCGACTTCTCAAAACCATTGATAAATTTGCTGTGGTCAATCGTATCAATATCAACGCTCAGGTCTTGGAGGATTAGAAATTGAAACCTTGATTTCATCAGAGTTTAGTGTGAGGTCACTGATTAGTGTACAAAGGGATTATGATTGATTCATATTTGAAGACATTCAGTAAAAAACTATCCTGAGTGTTTTCACTGGGCAGCTGTTGTGAAACCGTTATTGGCAAATTCATCTCAATACTTTTCCTGTTGCAACACAGCGACATGAGGAACCATTTTAAATGACACATCAGTTTTTAATTCCAGGACAGAGATGGAACTGTTAAGTTGTGTAAATGAAAAACAGCAGAACAGAAAGAGGGGCAGTTTGTTTCTGCTGTTGTCAGCTTGTTGCACTGAAGTTCCCCCATTCATCCATCATCCATCCATCCATCCATCCATCCATCCGTCCATCTATCCATCTATCCATCTATCCATCTGTCCATCCATCTATCCATTCATCCATCCATCCATCCATCCATCCATCCATCCATCCATCTATCCATCTATCCATCTATCCATCTATCCATCCATCCATCCATCCATCCATCCATCCATCCATCAATCCATCCATCCATCTATCCATCCATCCATCTTTCCATCCATCTATCCATCCAGCCATCCATCTATCATCCATCCATCATCCATCCATCTATCCATCCATCATCCATCCATCCATCAATCCATAAATTCATCCCTCCATCTATATATCCATCTATCCATCCATCCATCCATCTGTCCATCCATCTATCCACCCATCTATCCATCCATCCATCCATCCATCCATCCATCCATCCATCCATCCATCCATCCATCCATCCATCCATCATCCATCCATCCATCCATAAATTCATCCCTCCATCTATATATCCATCTATCCATCCATCCATCCATCTATCTGTCCATCCATCTATCCACCCATCTATCCATCTATTCATCTATCCATCTATCCATCTATCCATCCATCCATCCATCCATCCATCTATCATCCATCCATCCATCCATCCATCCATCCAGCCAGCCATCCATCCAGCCATCCATCCATCCATCCATCCATCCATCCATCCATCCATCCATCCATCCAGCCACCCATCCAACCATCCATCCGTCCATCCGTCCATCTATCCATCTATCCATTCATCCATCCATCAATCCATCCATCTATCCATCCATCCATCTTTCCATCCATCTATCCATCCATCCATCCATCTATCCATCCATCCATCCATCCATCCATCCATCTATCCATCTATCCATCTATCCATCCATCCATCCATCCATCTATCTATCTATCTATCTATCTATCTATCTATCTATCTATCTATCTATCTATCTATCTATCTATCCATCCATCCATCCATCCATGCATCTATCCATCTATCCATCCCTCCATCTATATAATCATCCATCCATCCACCCATCCATCCATCAATGCATTCCTCCATCTATATATCCATCCATCCATTCATCTATTTGTCATTGCATGTCCTGTTATTCTTTGTAAACATCATATAAACTTCTGGGGGCCTATAGATTTATTTAGAGATCAATAAAGTTTTGATTTATTGACAGTAAACGTGTCACAGCTCCATCGGGCTTCTACCTGTTAAAGTTACAGTTAATGTGTGAAGAAATGCAGGTTCCAGATGTTGGTTTGTCACTGGATGGTTGCTGGTTTGAATTCCGCAGACACTCTGATGTACACAAGGGTAGAGAACTGTGTGTGTGAGTGTGTGTGTGTGTGTGTGTGTGTGTGTGTGTGTGTGTGTGTGTGTGTTTGTCTCAACAACAGCGTTCTTGTTTCAGCCAACAGTCACTGATCATATGAGAGCTGCTAATGATCTTATGCAAGCTGGGATTGGAGCGTGTGAGTGTGTGTTTGTAGATAAAGTGTAACGTTCCTCTGTGCATGTGATGTGTTGACGTTTTTGTGCGTTTGCGCTGCATTATAAGTCTGTAGAAGGACACACACACACTCCCACACTCCCACACATCCATGTGACAGATCAAGACATGTTCGCTGCAACGTTCAGTCGGACTCACACATTTTAATGGTCACACAAACACACACACACACACACTTTCTTCAGCATTTTGGGAAAGAGGGAGAGCGGGCGACCACAGCAGTGTATTTAGATGCTGTGGCCTGTCAGTTATTTTTAGGTGGCTCACGTCCAGCCTGCACAGCACGACGGAAACACACACTAGTGCCACCTGCTGACTGTGCACTTGGTGTGTAGGCAGCTGCCAGGCGTATGTGTGTGTGTGTGCGTGTGTGTGTTTGTGTGTTGGGAGTTTCTGGAAGATGTATTTTATCCCACTGGATAGAGCGAGTCCCCGTTTCCTCCTCATCTCTGCAGTGAACCGTTGGATTCTAACAATCACTGAATGTTTAACAGTCAGAGACTCTGTGTGGGTTCTACATTCTGTAGGAAAAGGAAACACGATCACATATGATAATAACACAGTTTCTCCCGTGTGTGTCTCTGCAGGGGGATTGAACTCTGTGCTGTGCTGGAGCTGGACTGAGTTAACAGACCAAAGGTAAACAACATTAATTTCATATCACACCGTCACATGTGGGAGGTTCCGTTCAGGGAAGGGTTGAATTTTCGAACTCACCAACACCTACTAACATCTGGCTGTTGTATCTGCAAAGGGAAGGGACCCTAATCACTCTGGGGTCAAATTACTCTTTATTTAAAATGTAAAGTCTTGCCAATGTTCAAGTCAGCGCAAGGAATGCATCCAAGGTACAATTTGCAATTCAGCATCTCATCTCCCTAAAGTATCTTATCTCATCAGTATGGTTTTGCTTACAAATGTCACAGATGATAAGTCAGTAGGGACGTCAGAGCTGGATTTCAACTTTAATTTCCACAGTCATCTACACTTGATGGACAAAAAGTATTTGGAAGATGTTCCCAAAGTGTGGTGGTGACCGTCTCCTGTTGCAACATGACAACGCTCCTTTGCACAAAGCCAGAATCCATATGGAACTAGTTTCAGTTTGGTGCACGCCAAGTTCACGGAACCTTCTCAGCCTCGTCTTACACCTTCGTCCTCATCGCCAGCCGCCGCCGGCCAAACTCACAAACGCCTCCGTGGCAGAATCAGGATCAAATCTCCGCAGCCAGGTTCAGAAATCTGGTGGAAAAACCTTCCCAGAGAAGAGGAGGCTTTTACAGCAGCAGATTAACGTGGTTATGGAACGAGATGCTGGACAATTACACAAAGTATGGGCATAATGCGCTAACATCAGATTGCATTGGACAGAATTAATCCCGTTGTTACGTCTGGTGTCACCACTTTCACCACTACACCCCCGGTTAGCGCTGCTCGTTCTTCCAGAGCCTTTCTCTGGCTTCCTGTGTCTGTTCTTGGCTGTAATCTTATTTAAACTGGTCTCTGGCGTCTGGAAAAGTTGCTGCTGACATCTGGTTCAGACATATTGTGAAAGAATTGTTTTTATCCCTTGTACCCAAAGTAAAGCATGTTATATTTTTTCTCTTAGCATGCTGCAACTCACTTATTCACTCCCTGTGTTTAGAAATGTACGCTGAGGTTTCCAAAATAAATGTTTTTGTAGAGACTCCACATTTACCCCCAGTTTATTCCACGTTGATCGGATATCACGGACGATTAATCACTGGTGGCCTCTTGCAGGCTTCTGTGTTCTTTACGCTTGTGTTCCATCCTCACTGAGCTGTGTGGAAAACTAGATGTTTCTGCGGTAAGAGGCTCCGACATCGAGCCAAATCAACAGTGATCAAATCTGTGGTCGGTGCAAACTAATATCTGGATTCTTGAGACAGAAGTCATGTGATCTTTACCTGCAGGCGACGGAAAATGTCATCATGACTTTTGTGCGTTGGGATTTAAAACATTAGGTTCCTTTGCTGTCTCATGAAAACTAAAACTGATTTACATTAGTTAGAAACCAGAAAAAAATGATGGTTAGTGATATGAGCCTTTCACAGACATATTGGTGTTTGCATCTATATTTTCAGATACAAAAATGTAAGCTATTTATCAGTATTATTAATATTTGTGATGTTTAAAATGATCAACACTGGGTTTACAAAGATATTTAAAATGCAGAAAATATCTAATTTATTTAAAATTATTAAAAAAGTTAATAAAAACTCTTTCTTTTTATAGTTCTTTCTAAAATGACATATCCTTGTCATAAGGGTTTGATTAAGACAACTTAGTGATTATTGCCAAATTTTACATTCATCACAATTTTATACAAAATTATTCGTAACGCAAAAATAAATGTATAAGAAAGGTTCAAACTTGTGTTTTAATTTTGCAGGGAGTAATCATACAACATTTTCTAAACAGAGTTCTGTTTGAGAGTTTTTTCAGAAACTTGTGTTTTGTGGGAAGTTGTCCTGTTATATATTATTCAGCTTTGGAATTAGTGTAGCTGCACACACACACACACACACAGCTGCACATGCTGCACTGATGTGATCATATCAAAGTGGTGTGTGTGTGTGTATAAATACAGGTACTATAAATACAGTGTGTGGTTGTGGGCAGTTGTGAAGGAGTGGCTCGTGTTTCTATGTTTATTATAACCGAGCTGTTTGGGTTTGGCAACGTATATAAAGGTAAATATATATAGAGAGATGTCTAATCATTATAAAATGTCATGTGATTGAGGCCGAGCATGTTGGTGGAGCGGTCCCACGCTGCACATGTCCACATGTATGTAAGTCCTTCTGTTCCAGAGCGAGGACGGAGGCTCCTTCTCAGGCCGACCTGTCCCAGGACTCATCGCGCTCAGGAAGCTAACACGCTATCGCTCAAAGTAGCATAACGATGCAGCGGTCAGAGCGAGACAAGCTGGCGACGCAAATAGGAAACCTTGTCATTTTTGTTGGGCCTTTGCTGTCTGGCTGCCTCCTTCATGGTCTGTGTAGAATGTGTTCTCCTTCTCCTGAGTTGGGACACAGCTTTAGGCCAATGATCGGGGGGTTGGGGGGGGTGGGGGAGCTTCTCCACCCATGCATTGTCTTGGTTGAGGTTGACGGCCATGTAGGGTTTTCCAGACGTTCCTCTCCCAGTCACACTCTCCAGCTCTTCATGGGGGATTGATCCAGAGTCGTTCCCAGGCCAGATGGGATATGTCATACTGGGTCTACCTCTTGGTCTACCTCTTGGTCTACCTCTTGGTCTACCTCTGGGTCTACCTCTGGGTCTACCTCTTGGTCTACCTCTAAGTCTACCTCTGGGTCTACATCTGGGTCTACCTCTGGGTCTATCTCTGGGTCTACCTCTGGGTCTATCTCTGGGTCTACCTCTGGGTCTACCTCTGGGTCTACCTCTTGGTCTACCTCTGGGTCTACCTCTGGGTCTACCTCTGGGTCTATCTCTGGGTCTACCTCTGGGTCTATCTCTGGGTCTACCTCTTGGTCTACCTCTGGGTCTACCTCTGGGTCTACCTCTTGGTCTACCTCTAGGTCTACCTCTGGGTCTACCTCTGGGTCTACCTCTGGGTCTACCTCTTGGTCTACCTCCAGGTCTACCTCCGGGTCTGCCTCCGGGTCTGCCTCTGGGTCTGCCTCTGGGTCTACCTCTGGGTCTACCTCTGGGTCTACCTCTGGATCTATCTCTGGTCTACCTCTGGGTCTATCTCTGGGTCTACCTCTGGGTCTACCTCTGGGTCTACCTCAGGGTCTACCTCTGGGTCTACCTCTGGGTCTACCTCTGGGTCTACCTCTGGGTCTACCTCTTGGTCTACCTCCGGGTCTACCTCCGGGTCTACCTCCGGGTCTACCTCCGGGTCTGCCTCCGGGTCTGCCTCTGGGTCTGCCTCTGGGTCTGCCTCTGGGTCTGCCTCTGGGTCTACCTCTTGGTCTACCTCTGCGTCTACCTCTGGGTCTACTTCTGGGTCTACCTCCGGGCGTACCTCTGGGTCTACCTCTGGGTCTACCTCTGGGCCTACCTCAGGGTCTACCTCTGGGTCTATCTCTGGGTCTACCTCTGGGTCTACCTCAGGGTCTACCTCTGGGTCTACCTCAGGGTCTACCTCTGGGTCTACCTCTGGGTCTACCTCTGGGCCTACCTCTGGGTCTACCTCTGGGTCTACCTTTGGGTCTACCTCTGGGTCTACCTCTGGGCCTACCTCTGGGTCTACCTCTGGGTCTACCTCTGGGTCTACCTCTGGGCCTACCTTTGGGTCTACCTCTGGGCCTACCTCTGGGTCTACCTCTGGGTCTACCTCTGGGTCTACCTCAGGGTCTACCTCTGGGTCTACCTCTGGGTCTACCTCTGGGTCTACCTCTGGGTCTACCTCTGGGTCTACCTCTGGGTCTACCTTTGGGTCTACATCTGGGTCTACCTCTGGGCCTACCTCTGGGTCTACCTCTGGGTCTACCTCTGGGTCTACCTCAGGGTCTACCTCTGGGTCTACCTCTGAGTCTACCTCTGGGTCTTCTCCCAGTTTGGCGTGCCGGGCAAACCTCCAACGGAAGTCACCAACAAACTACCTGAACTACTTTTGAACGCACAGCAGTTTGACTCCGAGCCAGAGCACCCTGACGCCGGCTTGCATCCACACCCTGGTTTTTCCGATCACCCAGATCTCGTAGATGAGGGTCGGGAATGCAGAGCGGCCGATCAATCACAGCGACCCGCGTGTCGATGCCCTGCTCCGTCTTCCCCTCCCTCGTGAACAAGACCCTGAGATATTACAACTCTCTCAGGTTCTGAGAATAGCAAAGCTGTGCCTCCTCCGCTTTCCCACCGTCACCTACAGCTCGCTGGCCCACATGCATCATCACCTCAGCCTCCAGCCTCCATGTGAACGGGGGGGCAAGCTTCAATGCTGCCATGATGCCTCCGTGTCTTTTTTAATACGTCCATGGTAAATCCATTCAGTTGGAGTAGAATCGACTTCCTGATCCTGTTGTTTGTTAGGTTTGGATCAAAAATAGACCTCGTTTGTTCTTTCCCTTAAATCTGGAGCACTCGTGTGTGTGTGTGTGTGTGTGTGTGTGTGTGTGTGTGTGTGTGCGTGCGTGTGTGTGTGTGTGTGTGTGTGTGTGTGTGTATGTGTGTGTGTGTGTGTTTGTGTGTGTGTGTGTGTGTGTGTGTGAGTGTGTGTGTGTGTGTGTGTGTGTGTGTGTCAGGTTACATGGCAGCAGCTGAGCCCCCAGGGATCCAGCCAGGGGGCTCAAGAGCACGACTCAGACACAATGATGTGTAATTTGGGCCACGTCACATCACATGTATTCATACATACAATGTTGTATTTATCCCCCTGCTCTTAAACACACGTTCCTGTGATGGTGGAGTTAAAAAGTACTACTGTGTATGTGTGTGTGTGTGTGTGTGTGTGTGTGTGTGTGTGTGTGTGTGTGTGTATGTATACACTACATTTAAGTATAATGCAGCTGAGGAGGGTGAAATAAAAGCCCCACTCACTCTGCCTCCACCCCCCCTCTCGTCCTCTGCATTAATGCTCCTTCCTTGAAGTGAGGGACGGAGGCAGATGTCGATACGAGGCAGGGAAGCGAACAGGAAATGATGTAATCCCTCCTGCAGGTCTCAGGGGAAGTGATATCATTGTTGCTGGATCAGCAGGCGGCTCCTCACTCGTCTTCTGCTTCCTCCCTGTTTGATACCAGCCAAAACATTTCAGATCAGAACCACGGAAATTACGCCTCCGTCGTGACTTACCTCCAGAATAAAGAAACTGTATTCGTGTGGTCCAAGTTGTTGTCGTTGTTATGAGAATAATTAGTTTGAAGGTTTGTCTGTCCCTGTGATTTGTTGTTGGATCAGTTCGGACCTGGAACCTCCTGAAGGTTTTCCAGAGAGACGGAGATAACACGCCTGTCTCCTGAATGTAAGAGTCACTTGGCAGCATGTCAGCCCCCCCCCCCCCCCCCCCACACACACACACACACAAACACACACACAAACATTGATTGAGGCCAAATCGTTGCTTATTCCATTTACTGTGTTCAGCTGTGATTTAATTCAGTTAGGACGGAATAGTTTGGCACAAGAATAAAATAAAAACAGAAACGATAAAATAACAAAATGTAAAGTGTTTGCATAATCAGTCCTTTATAGTGTGTGTGTGTGTGTGTGTGTGTGTGTGTGTGTGTGTGTGTGTGTAAAAGAAACGTCTCAATGTCTGGATTCACTGGTTTTCTCTGGATGTGATTTATAGGTTCTCATTACAAAAAACCCAACAAGCTAAAAATACCATCAACTGTGTGTGTGTGGGTGTGGGTGTATGGGAGAGTGTGTGTCTGAGTGTGTGTGGGTGTGTGTGTGTGTGTCTGAGTGTGTGTGATTCTGATATAGAGCCGTGGGAACAGGCCTCATTCATTGCACTCAAAGGGACTTAAAGCCTTTTCTTTTGGTGTTGATGTTGTTGTTGCAGAACCATTGAGGCTCTTGTGTTGCATTGTGGGAAAGTACTACAGATGCCATGTGTTGCTCAAGGGCACTTAAGCAGTAGATGTGATTCTCCTTCATCATCATCATCATCTTGTTCTTCTTCCTCTTGTTCTTCCGCTTCATATTCATCATCTTGTTCTTCTTCATCATCTTGTCCACATTCCACTTGTCTTGTCGTCTCCTTTCCTTTTCTTGTCTTCTCTCCACTTGTCTCCTCTCCTCTGGCCGGCTTTCGTCTCCTTTCTTTTTCTCGTTTGCTCTCCACTTGGCTCCTCCTCCCTCCCTCGACAGATGTATGTCCCAGTTTGACACAGGGAACCTGTTCAGTCCTCGTGTTTCTCCCTAAAAATATCAGCAGTGTAACACTGTCCATGCGTCGGTCCTGTCGCCTCCCTGCCTGACAACAGCTGCCTTCACCTCCATATTTAACTCCTCGTGAAGGGGTCAGAGGTCAGCGCTCTGAGGCTCAGGCCACTTCCTGTCCTGGAGCGTTTAACAGATCGTCACATGACAAACTGTTCACCCGCTGAAAGCTTGTTTTGTATTAAACCGTGTGAGTGATACGATCTGTAAGCAGTCGGTTGTTGGGCTGAAGAAACCCAAGAAACCTCAGTAATGCATTTTGTTTTTCCTGTGTGATTCCCTCTGATTAAAGAAGAGGAGCAACACAGTAAAGGACGGGAGTGAGGAGAACAAGGACAGGAGGGAATAATAAAGGAGGAAGAGGTGGAAACAGTAATAGACAGAGAAGGAGGCGGAGAAATGAAGGGAGAGAACAAACTGAGGAGAAGCAGGAGGAATGAAGGATGGGAGGATGATTGCATGGTTTCATCCTGAGAGACAGGAGGAGTGTGGCTGCAGCAGCAGAGTAATTACTGTTTACTTTGGATGCACACACACGCTCGGCACTAACAGGGACTCGCTGCCTCGGCTCCGACAGAGAACAGAGCTCGACCGAGTGCAGGTCATACCACTCGCTCTTTCTGGGGGTGCTATCCATCTGACAGTCGAGTCAGGAATCTGGAGCAGAGCAGCAGGAAGTTCCACAGAGACGACCAGATTCATGTGATTCTCTTTTACCTCCTCTGAAGACGATGTTTACCCCCCTCGTCTGTTTGTGTGTTTGTTGTTTGTCAGCAGGATTACACAAAAACATAAAAACTGATTTCCACAGAACTGGAAGGATGTGGGTCACGAAAGAATCCATTAATATTTGGTTTGGATCTGGCTCATGGGGGGAAACAAGGATTCTTTTTATTTAGATAATATGTTTTTTGACATTTTCATCGATTTCCCAAAGAATAATTTATGGATCTTGATGAAAAAAATCATCATCAAGGTTTTTCCGAACCAGTGTTTCCATGGATACAAGAAGATGAGATGTGAAGATACTTTCAACAACATTATCATGTTATAACATTTCCCAAAAAACAGGCACTGACTCTTTGTTGATGGAACTTGTCCGTATTCAAAGCAATTAACCTAAATGTTTATGATATGACAGTAAACTTCAAAATTCCAGGTAGCAAAAATCTAAATTATTCACCGAAATGTTAGAAAACGTCTTGAAGGGAACTGAGGCAATAATCACACGTTCTTACTGGACCAATTATCCGTATGTGCAGCTAAAAGATTTTACTCTTAAAATGACCCCAAGAAGAAGCCTTGACCTTGAGCAGAGGATTCAGAATTTAGTTTCATCCCTCGCTGTGGTCGGAGGCCGATTTTAAAAGGTTGAATCACCCGTGTGTGTTTTTTTTCTGAAGCTCAGACTCAACGTGAAGTGAATTTTTTCCTCGGTCGTTTGCGCCCGAGAGGAAAAAAGGTTCATTTGTTGGCCTCCGCCGAACCTTCGCTGTGTGGAAGCAGCAGATTGTTGTTGGAGAGCGCAGCTGTGAGAGTTTTCACAACGGTCCTCTAGTCCCTCAGCAGTCTCCAAACCACACACACACACACACACACACACACACACACACACACACACACACACACACACACACGTGCCCTAGCCTCCAGTCTAAATGATAGACCTTCTTAACCACAGGGATCTAATTGTAGCTCCTCAGCGTGTGTGTGTGTCTGTGTGTGTGTTTGTGTGTGGGTGTGTGACATTCTGCTCTCTAATCTTGTGTGTGTGTGTTAGTGTGTGTGTTGGTGGACTGTCTCTTCCCATTGAGGGACAGGGGGCGACAACAAAACTGCTACCCAGGAATAGCACCCTGAGCCCTGGGTGATACTTTGGGCTCGGCCGGGTGGAGGAGGGAGAAGAGGAGGTTTGCTCCGCCACCTGATGGAGGAAACTCATTTCACCTGTTCGTATTTGCAATCTCAGTTTTTTTTTACACAAAGATTATCTCCGTAAAGGCGTGTGGACACCATCGTAGACTGAGATATGTTAAAACTAAGGAAAAACATGAAATTAAAAACATACGTAATAGATGATGAAGATGAGAAATGTTCCAAAAGCTTTCATACCATCCCAGTACCGATTCCAATACCTGGACTTTGTCTCATATGATTTATATAATTTATATACTAGTATTATAGACTACAAGCAGAGTATTAATTTCCGATAAATCATTTGGATCTAAATCTGTGGAGTTAACATTTCCTTCTGGTTTTCAACACAGAAGAATTCAACAGCTGCTGCGCATATTTGTCTCTGAACTGTATTCCAGTGTAAACATCCGTATATTTTCATGACACTGTGAGTGTGTGTGTGTGTGTGTGTGTGTGTGTGTGTGTGTGTGTGTGTGTGTGTGTGTGTGTGTCATTAATCACAAGAACCTCCCCCTCAATTTTTGTATTTTGTAGTTATGATAGTAACTTTAACAGCACAAAGCAGACACAGGAAAGTCAGTTTGCAGAAATGCATAACAAATAAACCAAATAAGTAATATAGATAAATTACGAGAAAATACAGAAGAAATCAAATAAAAGCAGACAAATAAAAAGAATAGAAACAATTAAAAATAATCACATGAAAGAATTTTGGTCAACTGGTGAATTAAGAATATTGTTAGCAACGATGTATATATAATTCTTTAAATCTGGAACCAAGCATTTCATGGGAGGATGAATTCACCGACCAAACTTTTCGGACATGAGAGACTAATATTCTCTCTCTTGTCTTTTCTTTGCTCTTCTTTTCTCTCTTTTTTAAAAGTATTTATATCGTCTGAAACCCGGCGACGAGCAGCATGTGGTAACAGGAGGTCAAGACAACTCTTCAATCCGTTTCCTGTTTACTTTATTAAATACAGCTGGACTCTGTCTGTGTAAATGTTCCTTTTCTGATTCCGTCTCTTTTCATCTGTCTCCAGCTGTGCTCTGTCACAAACAAGCTTTTATTGACATCTTTGAATTTTTATTGCAGCTTTGAAATTTGTCTTCATAAATAGTTTAACAGGCTTTTTTTATAAGTGGATTTCCGTTGCTCAAACGTTTTCCAGAATAAATTCCCAGCGTTGAACTGTGACCTTTGACCCTTATCTTGCTTTGATGGTGACCCACAGGAGCTGGAGCGCCCTCTGCTGTTCACTTCGGAGAGAGACAGAAATGTAATGGAACGTGTAGTGCAACCAGTTGGCCACTAGATGACGCTGAGTGATCACGCTCTTCTCATGCAGCTGAAGGAGAATTAACCAGTTTCTCTTCCTCCTTTTCTTTTCTTTTCTTTCTCCTCCAGATGGAGCAGTTGTCAGACGAGGAGGTGGAGGTGAGGGAGGAAGAGGAGGAGGAAGAGATGGACAGCGATAAGGAGGACCAGGACCTGGACAAGATGTTTGGAGCCTGGTTAGGGGAGCTGGACAAACTCACACAGGTACGAGTGTACACACACACGCACACACACAAGTCTTTATAGTGATGTCATAATAAATGCAGAGCTGCAGTTTTCATGTTTCTGATTTTCTCTTGGTGGAATCCAGAGTCTGGACGACGGCCGGCCGGAGCGGCCTCCTCAGCAGAAGGCTCCACTCCGACAGGAAACCAACATGGCCAACTTCTCCTACAGGTTCTCCATCTACAACATCAATGGTAAGACACACACACACACACTCAAAGACACACATTTATAAGCACACACTATGACCTCACTCCTTTTTGACAAGTTTGTCTCATGTCCTGATGTGTCTCCGTCTTCAGAGGCGTTGAATCAGGGCGAGAACGTGGACCTGGACGCCCTCATGGCGGATCTCTGCTCCATCGAACAGGAACTCAGCACCGTCAACACGAAACCAAACAGCGCCGGCGGCATGGCTCGCCTGGGCCTGACCGACACCAAGGTACACACACAACCACTTTGTTGTGTGTCAGCAAATATTTAGTTATTTTCTAAAACTTCTTTGTTTCTATGTTTTTTTAAATCCCATTTTACATTTCTAAAGCTTTGATTTATATTCTCCAGGTCCGCCAGAAGCCTCCAGCAGGGCGCAGTGGCAGGCAGCAGCCAGCAGGGAGCGGCAGCGGCGGTGGCGGTAGCAGTAGTAACAGCGTTAGCGGCGGCGGCGGCGGCAGCAGCGGCGCGAGCAGCAGCAGCAGCAGCACCAGGGCGTCGCCTGCTGGGACCATCAGAGCTCCCACTGGGCAGCATGGGAGACCGGCACTGGCCTCCAACTTCAGTCTGGACGACATCACGGCTCAACTGGAGAAGGTGCGTGAGAGCGGGGTAATTTATTTACTTATTACTTACTTATCAAATATAAATATACGATAAAGAAGCCTAAGAAGATATTCCACGTTTATTAAATTGTGCTGTTTGTTGTTTATTTCCTCAGGCGTCCCTCAGCATGGACGAAGCCGCCCGTCAGACCTCGTCCCACTCTCTAAGCTCCGCCTCCACCTACACGTCGGCCACGATGCGGCGGCCCGGCTCGACTCAGCGGCAGCATCGACGCACGGGATCCGTCGGCACCGTCAGTGAACACGAGGTCAAGTGATCGTAATTTCATTGTTGATTAATCATCACATTTTATCCACTGAACTTCTTGGATTTGGACTTTTTGTGGTTTTAAATCAAACCTTCTCTGTTTGAACTCTTCTCTCTCTCCAGGCGCGTTCGATCGTCCACTCCTCCCGCTCCTCCGTCACCTCGGCCTCTGGCGTTTCCGTGAACTCCGCCTCCTCCATGAACTCCGCCTCCTCCATGGACTCCCTGGACAGCGTCCTGCGCTCCAGCGAGTCGGACGGTCAGCAGCCGCCGGCTCAAGGCGAGGTGGCCGGCCCGGGTCATCACGTCACTGAGGTACGAGGTCACTTCCTGTGAGCAGTCAGCGAATCAACGAGCTGAAGTCGGCGTTAAACACTTTAAACCTGATTCACCGACAGGAACAGGAAGAGATAACGACGTGTGTCTGCTAACGCTGACCTGAGTGCTGCCGTCAGCACAACACACATCAATGCTAATTTCATTTACAGGCTTTTAGCACCTGTCCACTGACGCTGAGTCAGCGATTGTTTCCAGCAGATTATCAGGAGATTATGTGCATCAGCCGATAATTACATTTGGAAAACGGGAAATTACAAGCGTGCATAGATTCTTTAGAGAGGAAGACTCACAGGGGAAGAAGGTGAAGGACCATGTGCAGCGTATGTATTGGGGGGGTGGATACCACAGTGTGAGTGACAGCTAGTAACGTCCAATGGGTGCAGGGCGCAGGTGTAGGTGCAGGCAGGCTCCGCCCCCTGCTCCTCTAAATACGGATTCTTCAGGTTTCCCTGCAGCAGTGGTTTGTGGTCGTTGGTTCTTTCTGCTGCTTCCAGCTGCGTCTTCGCTTCTTTCATCATCAGAACGTTTTATTTTTCTGTCCCAGAAAAGACGGAAGAGAACGAGCCTGTTTATAATCTTCCGCTGAATCACCCACGTCGTCAGATCTGGATCATTCACAGCTGAGTTTGCAACGTGCGAATAAGGTGAAGCCGAAAAAGAGCTAAAGCGATTGTAAAGGTCCGTTCTTGTCGTATATTTTATGTTATATCGGTTTAGGGTTAGGATTTTTAGGCTCTTATACTACACCAGCTGTTTAGTTCCTGACCCTTGTGGCTGCTGACGGAGTTTAAACCTTGTTATGCCTCAGCACCGGCGACACCCAGCTTCTGAACGTGATATCTCAAGAACGCTCTGAAGGACTTTCTTTAAATTTGGTAGAAATGGTCGCTTGGACTTAAAGATGAACTGATAAAATGTTGCTGGACAAAGGTTAAAGGTCAAGGTCTCTACGAGCTCACAAAGCACACATTTTTTCTTGTGAACGCGATATCTCCGGAAAGCCTTGAGAGAATCCTTTCATATTTGATGCAAACATTAATTTGGACTCAAGGACTCATTTATATGATTTTGGAAGCCAAAGGTCAAAGCTAAGTCATATCTAAAGATTGTCTTAAAAGAATGACTTCAAGTTTGGTGAATATGTTCATTTAGACTCACGGGTGAACAGATTCGAATCTTGTGGTCTAAGGTCAAAGGTCAAGGACACTGTGACATCATAAACACCTTTTTCTTCATGCGAACATGTTTTCTGAAGAACGCCTCCAGAGAATCCTGTTAAATTTCATACAAATGTTCACTGAGACTCGTGGATTAACTTATTACTTATCATAGGTCGGTTATTTCTTGTCACTCCAAACACAAACCCTGTTCAGTGCATGGGAAACTGCTCCAGTTCATCTGAGAGACCAGCGATGGAGAGAAGGAGAGGAGGAGTGAGAGATATTAGAATAATGAGAGGAGAGGCCACAGTGAGTCAGCAAACCACTCTGGACGATAAAGGCATTAGGCGCAGAGGATGATGGGAACTAAAGGGCGAGGAGGGAGAGAAGCACAGAGAGCAAAAGAGAGAGGAATCAGACAGAAGCGAGGGATGAGAGGAGGAGAGGAGCTCGTAGTGTTTTCTCCCACGAGCCCAGCTCATTAGAAACTGGGACTGCTGCACTTTGAGGCTTCCTCCGATTTTAGGGCAGTGAAAATAACGGCGTGTTAAGACTTTAAATTGTTCAGAGACTCGTTCGACCTGAAGGAAGAATAGTTCACAGGCTGAAGGTGAGGATTATTAATAATAATAGTGATTATAATAATAGTAGAGTTTTCCCATGTGAGGCAGCATGTAGCAGCCATCCACTCGATTACTGGGACCTAAAGGGGATCAACACACACACACACACTCACACACACAAACACACGTACACACACACACACACGCACCCGCACACACATGATTGCTGTCAGCTTTTCCCTTTGGCCAAGATCTGACCGACAACATCCAAGTGTGTGTGTCAGTGTGTGTCAGTGTGTGTGTGTGTGTGTGTGTTTGTGTGTGTGAGTGTGTGTTTGTTTGACCTAAATATTATTTTTAATCTGTGGTTATCATGAAAGAACTAATGCTTTCTATAAAATGGTTTCTAGTGATTGAAGCACACACACACACACTCACACACAAACACACACACACACACACACACACACACACACACACTACAACACTAAATAGATATTTACAGACTGTTAAATTAAATTAACCACACTATTAATGAAATATGTAATTTGAGGAAGTCGTTTTTTTTTTATTATTCCTAAAGAAAAACACGTTGAAAGATGTGGAGAATGAAACCGATCAGTTCCATGTGTGAGAAGTCTGAACCCTTCCCACCGGAACCTGCTGAGGATGAACTGGTGACTCACTGCTGCACGTGCACGTCTGTGGATTATCGTATTTAAACCCCTGAGCCGCAGATCTGACCCGCGTCTGTTTGTCAGTTCACATTGTCAGTAAATATGAGTCATGTGGTTAATAATTGAGCAGATGAATAATTAATGAAGACGTGTCTGGTGCCCCGATGGCCCGGAGTTTAAAATCCTGTCTCGCTCTTCAGCCGCTCGCCAGTGAAGTTTCTACTCCAGTTATTTTACCTTTATTAGAAATAAACGTTCACCGGCTCAAGTTCTCTACAGTTTGTAATCTGAATAAAAATGAAATGAGCTGATTTAGAATTTTGTGTCCCAATGCCGTTAACGATATCAGGGATTAAAGAATTTCTCATACCTATTTATTAGCTATGAAAATAAACATAAATGCGTGTTTTACTCTGCAAATGTGCACAGTTGTGTCTGTAAAAAGGACCCATCCAGCGATTCTTTATTGGCCAACCAATAAATCTGTCTGGCTCTAATAATGAGACTTCACAGGGAACATGACTCCCCACTGGTTTTATCTTCAATACCATAACATCGTTACAGACGCTGGGCGAGAGATTCCACTGCAGTTTGGAATCTGGCTTCACGTGTAGGAAGCAACATTTAGTGAGTGAGTTCTTGGAGCAGGTGGAAACGTGTTGAGAAGTTTTTGCATCATTCAGCTGATAAACAAACAAACAAACAAACAAACAAACAAACATCTTGGTGCAGGTGATTAAACATCAAAGTGTTGGTCCATGTGTGTTAACTTGTTGTTTCCTCAGCGTCACTGTGATCTGTTGTTTACATGTTTGGCTCTTTACAGGTCTCAGTTCACTTTCTGCTGCTGATCTCTGCTTCACCGCACAGCTTTCTGCTAATCTGCCACATCCCATCAATCAATCAATCAATCAATCAATCAATCAATCAATCAATCAATCAATCAATCAATCAATCAATCAATCAATCAATCAATCAATCAATCAATCAATCAATCAATCAGCAGATCCATTCACTGGGACACTCTCTCTCTCTTTCTCTGTCTCTTTAAAGCACTCCTATCTGGACAGGGAAACCTCTCTGATTCTGAGAAACATAGCAGGAAAACCTACACACCTGCTGACCAAGGTGACTCCCGCTTCACTACCACACGCCCCCCCCCCCCCTCATGCCTCCTGCATGTCAGCCTCCTGCCCCTCCCTCCCTCCCTCGCCCTCTGTGCACGCATGTTGTTTCCCTGTGGGTGGTGTAGTGTCATGGCCACCGTGCATGCTCCCTCCTCTTCTTTCCACCTTCCTCCTCAGCCTGTGTCGCCCCCCCCCTCTTCCTCTGTGGTGCCAAAGGAAGCTGAGTTTGTGTTGTTGGCCTCATTATGATACAAGGTGTGAAATCCCAAAGCTTTACAGAGGCTGTAACTCCTCAGATTTCAATTCTAAACTTGTGAAAATCTTAAATCGGATCATCTCCTGTAACTGCAGCCTGATTAAAATAACCAATCAGTGTTTGCTCGGAAATCAAACGTCTGCCTGCAGGCGGGAGATTCACCGGAAACATCAGATACATGTTTAATCTCTAATGACTGAACATGTCCTGAAATCAAAGGCCACACAGAAACAGATCATTACTCTGATTAAAAACCAGTAGCACCATTTGAAAAGAGCAGAGAACCTTCACATTTGACTCGTTCCTAGTGGAGCACTGATCTAAATAGATGTTAAAGATGTAAAAACCAGTTCTAATCCAGATTATCATACAGTGTGATCAATTTCCACTCCCACAGTGTGTGAGCCTTTATTCTGTAAAGCTTTGGAGTCACTGCTCATGTCTCCGGTTCCTGTTGACGTCAGAGTTTGGTTTGTTTTCAGAGTGTGATATTTCTCTATGAAGCATGAGAGCATGAGTGAAGGTAAACTGACTGCACGTGTGTGAACTGTGGGATGGTTTCAATGCTGTTAAGTGTCAGAGCTTCTCCAGGATGCGACCACACGGGAGTTTGTGTTAAAGCAGGAGCGAATTATTTACCTAAAGTTCAACCTCTTCATTACTTTCTAACTAAATGGAAAATCAGATTCCAGAAGAGTGTTTCTCTGACTCTCTCCCCGTGTGATCGCTCTGTGAAGCTGCTTCTAGTTTATTTGGAATGAAAGTTTGGATAAAACATTCTGGGATGGAACTCACAGGAACTCCAGGTGCAGGTAAGTGTCGACGCTTCTGTGTCTGAAAGTCAGAAATGAAACATGTCAGCGTTTGTTCAACAGCAACATTAACTCCATCGTTCCTGTTTAACTCTGGATTAGAGAGAGAGAAGAATATTGGGGGAATATTTTGCTTTTTGTGCTTTTTGAATCAACACTTCAGATATGACTGTCAGCGACCGGACGCACTCGTGAACATAATATCTCGGGATAAACTCTTTAAGGGGCCAAAGGTCAAAGGTCAAGGTCACACTGGTCAAGTCTCCCTTTAGGGAATTTCTTCTATTTGACCTGTTGTCACTTAGCCTCAATGTGAAGAGATTACATTTCAAAGGTCAAAGGTCTCTGTGACCTCATATGAATCTGGTGACATACACCCCACAGTGTTTGGATTCTGGGTTTTGATTATTAGATTGAAATCACACTGCTGTGTTTTTGCCCTTTTATTCTACTTTTATTCTGACGTGCATCTAGAAACTGTGAGAAACCTCCTGGACGTCAGAGTCAGAACTCGTCACGTTGTTCTGTTTGCTGATGAGTGTTTGGAGCATTTTGCAGTAATGGAGCTTTGTGGTTGATCTGTGTGATCAATGCACATAATGGAACGAGCTGCTGCTGCGGTGAAGCTGGTGACACGTTTCTGTTTGAACAGGAATCACTTTTCATACGTTCACGGAGGTTTTATTGAAATCACTGTAATGTTTGAGTCCGTGCTGCTCTTAAGCTAAAGCTGCAGACGTCTTAATGGCTGAGGACAAAGTTTTATTTATCTCTATGTGTGTGTGTGTGTGTGTTTCTGGGAATTAGATAGAAAGTAAGTAAGGAGGATTTCTTCTGATTGGATCTGAGATGTCATGATTTGATTGGATGATGAAGCAGATGAGGCTGTTTTATTGGACGTCGGAGGAATGTTCCGGATCTGCAGAGATAATCTGCTTCGGTGCAGCGAGGGGGGGGGGGGGATTCCCCCGGAGCATCATACATGTGCACGTGCAACAGCAACACACACTCTCCCAGCGGCGGCTTGGCAACGTGCTCTCTCTCCTGTTGGGACGACTTCTTTCTCTCGTCTGCTTCTGAGTCCTCGCTCCCTCTCATCTGGGTTGAGTTGAGTTTAGGATCCAGCCGACGAGCCTGGACGATCAGATTTCACCCTCTTACTGGAGAGTGTTGGATTTTCCCACCCGCCCGTCCGTCTGAGCCCAGTGGATCAGAATTAAGTGAACGTCGTCAGATTAATGTTTCACTTTTAGGATCCATTTATCTCAGAGCAGCTGCCGGTGGTTTCAAATCCTGCTTTTACTGCCGCGGATTTCAACCAAGCCGAGATCACCTCGTCTTTCAGGGTTTCCCTCCCGCGCTTAGTCCGGCTCCACTGAATCTCTCTGAGAACGTGATTCTGTTTTAATTTGAGGGTCCAGATTAGAGGGGGGGGGGGGGGGGGGGGGGTGCAGCTGCAAAGGGCCCTGAGATTCCAGACAGATTATGAGCCAGGGGGGGGGGCAGTCTAATTCCTGCAGCAGTGATTAGGCTGAGGGTGCAATTATCCTCACTCAGAGCAGCTTCCAGTGTGTGTGTGTGTGTGTGTGTAATATAAGGCATTAAAAGCTGTTTGTGTGTGTGTATTGGATGTGAAGCTGCTTGCATTAAATAGTGTGTGTGTGTGTGTGTGTGTGTAGATCTGCATATAGGATAGTCTTTTTGTGTCAGTATTACAACTGTCTCAGCAATAACTGCAACCCACCCACACACAGTCACACACCCACACACACACACACACACACACACACACACACACACACAGTCACACACACACACACACACACACACACACACACACACACACACACACACACACACACACACACTCACACAGCTGGCCCACTTCTGCTGCCTCCATATAAGTCGCTGTGCTCATGATCCTACGGCAGCTCAGGATGGACATTTTCCTTATGACTTCCAAAGCAGCAGCGTCTTTACTGAACAGGAGCTAATTTTAGAGCCTCTGTAATGTAGGTCAACATGAAAATCTATGATGTGGAGGGAAAATGTTTACAGTGCGAGCCGGGAACCGTGATGACGAAGCTGGAGGAGGAGGAGGAGGAGGAGAAGGAGGTGGAGTAGGAGGAGGTGGAGGAGGAGGAGGAGGAGAAACCCCGTCGACTGGAGGTGGTTCTATCGAATATAAAACTAAGATGCTGTGACAAGCCGTTAAATTATGTCATAGACAGATTTAAGGGTAATCAATGGATGAATTAATGGGTTATATTATAATATTAAGATGCTTTTAATCAGGTTTTATTATGGATTTACACATTATTAGTAGAATTAAAGATCGTTAATTAATAATCCCTCTAAAATCATATTGTTTACATAACCATAACTGGAGAGTTGTTCACTCAATACACAATTGATTATGAGTCGCACATACAGATAATATACAGAAGGTTAAGAAACGTTTTACAGATTTAAGGATTCACCATCGTACAATAATGATTTACCACATGATAGAAACAAATGTATTGGAAGATATTGGAAAAGCTGAAAAATAGAAAAAAGAATAGATAATATAAATAATAAAGTGTAGAAATTCAGAATGAGCTAAAGGCAGAGCTGAGGTCGACAGTGATGATTCTGACAACTGTGATGATGATGATGATTGTGATGATGATGATGATGACTGACACATGTTAGCTTCTTGCTACAGGCGTGTGAATTGTGAATACAAACTAAAACACACTCATACGCTCAGTTAGCATTACATTCTTAATGAACACACAACATCAGTCACTTTTTCAAACCCTAACATTTTTCTAGACTAAACAATTTGAGCAGCCATTAAACCTTATTCTCTTAAGTCGTGGTTACAGCTTCAGTTCAGATGTTAAAAGCCACAAACAGATGCTCTGTTATGTAATTTGTTTTTACAAATTTAATCCTCCGCCTCTTGTCTCGTCTCCACTTTATTTGTAGTTATATAAAATCGGTGTTATGTAATTCTAGAGTCTGAGAAAACAACTTTACAGCCGATAATGTGAATTGATGATGCTACATTTATTGTATATCCACAATTTATATTTTTATTTTAATGCATGTAACCCGAGTCTGATTGAATTGATTATTTATTCTTTTCAGTTTCCTTTCGTCTTAAAGCAGCCGCTCATTTTAATTTATTTAGTTCAACAGTAATTACGTTAAGAATATTTCTAAAATGGACCTGATTTCATAATAAACTATTTTATTTTAAAGTTTACTGATAATCAAAGGAGAGATTCAGAGTCAAACACAAGCTGCTGATATCACAACACATTATTATTTAAATGTTTTCCTTTGGTCTAGTTTTAATAATATTAAATGCCAAACAGTATATCTGATCACATGTTTAACTCTTTAACATAATCTTCATCTATCTCTTAGTTATTTGTGACGGCTCAGAGCTGCTGAAGCTGAACTGATGATTGTCCACATTCGATTTAATCTTCTGAAGAAGACATTAACCAGAACATAGGCTCGTCATTATGGAGCTGTTTATGAGCTTAGACTGGAGGCTTCCCTGCTGCGGCTGTTTTGACAATTTAGGTCTGTAGTGTGTGTGTGTGTGTGTGTGAGAGTGAGTGTGTGTGTGTGTGGTTCGGGGGGTGCTTGGGGGGTGCAGATAAGGAGATTGGCTGATAATCTCCTCTCCATCATCCTCCTCATCGTCTTCATTTCCCTCTGCCCTTTCGCTCGTTCGCAGTTTGGATCCTCTTGTGTGTGTGTGTGTGTGTGTGTTTGTGTGTGTGTGTCTGAGTGTGTGTGTGTGTCTGAGTGTGTGTGTGTGTGTGTGTGTGTGTGTGTGTGTGTGTGTGTGTGTGTGTGTGTGTGTGTCTGAGTGTGTGTGTGTGTGTCTGAGTGTGTGTGTGTCTGAGTTGTCACCAGGGTACACTCAGACACACTAAACGACAAACGAGAGGAGCGAGACAAGACAAATAAAATCTGATAGAAGAAGTGGAAAGACGAGAACGAGAGAGAGAGAGAGAGAGGGATGCTGCGTCTGCGAGGGGGGGGGGGGCGTGAGAGCCTGAGATAAAGAGATCAGCTCCTCTGCATGGAAGTTGGCACAGCAGCAGCAGCAGCATCGCCCATCCCCCCCATCCATCCATCCCTCTCTCTCCCTCCTCCTCCTCCTCCCTCTCTCCTCCTCCTCCTCTCTCTCTCTCTCCATCTCGCCCGGCCGGCGAGGATGTGACATGACGTTCAGATTCTCGGTGAGCGAGCCTGAAGGTGAGAGCGGCGCCCGGCCGGCGAATCAGCTCGTCTGCTCCTCACAGGGTAGATTCAGTTTTTAATCAGAGTAAATCTGTGTCCTCTCGGTTCGTGCAGCTCGGACTCAACTCCACTTCTTCTTTTTGTCATCCGAGCTCGTTTCTAGTTTCTACCTCCACTCTTTTATTTTTTTGCTCGCAGATTCTTGTGTTTTGTGTCCTCGCTGAAATCGCCGCTGTCTGACTTCATCCTCCTTCTTCTCAACTCCATCACGTCGCTGAGAGTTGAAAGAGAAGCTGCGATTTCAGATCAGCATCTTCGTCAGTCTCTTGGTTCGTCGGCTGCAGTGTGTGTGTGTCTGTGTGTGTGTGTGTTTGTGTGTGTGGGAAACTTGGATAATCCTCCTCCTGAGAGACAAGTATCCAACATGTAGCGTCTGGTCGTTAATCCCGTCTCATTCTCCACCGACGATGGTGTTGATGAAGAGGAGGAGGAGGAGAAGAGGCAGGTTTCTCACACGTGTGATGGCTCCTCTCACTTTGGGATCTTCGGCCATCGATCCTCTGTCTTGACTCGTGCTTCACGTCAAGCTGGTCTTCGTCTTCATCTCGCACCCTGTCAGGAAACACGAAGGCGCCTCATTGAACAGGAGGAATGTTCCAGGACTGAGCAGAAGTGACTGGGAATACTGGGAATACTGGGACACTCATTAGAACACTGGGATGGTTTCTGACTCTCTGTAGATTTTACTTGATGCGAAACAGACACAGAAGCGTTTTGGGAAAAATCAACTGAAAACAAACATGAATTCCTGTTGGAGGAATCAGGTGAGAAGAGGAGTGGGTTCAATGCAGACAGGAGTGTGTGTTGGTTTGCATCGACTCACTGGTGTGTGTGTGTGTGTGTGTGTGTGTGTGTGTGTGTGTGTGTGTCTGTGTGTGTGTGTACAGGAGGAGCAAGCTGCGAAGCTGAAGGCGGACAACATCCGAGTCGCCCTGGAGAAGATCAAGGAGGCCCAGGTGAAGAAGGTGAGTCCGACACACACACACACACATGCACAAGAAAGATTGACATTAAAGACACATGTGAATGTGTGTGTGAGTGTGTGTGTGTGTGCAGGATGTGTGTTGCAGGATACATGTGAGTGTGTGTCTGTCACGTGTCCAGCGGACTGGCTTCTGGGTCAGATCAGTGTTACTCCACATTGAAAAGCTCTGGTCAATAACAGCTGGGGTCAGCACACACACACACACACACACACACAGATACACAGACACACACACACACACACACACAGAGTGCACTCAGCGTAATGACAATCGCAAGTTAAGTCTCAATCCCACAGAGGGAGAGAGCGACTGGATTGACAATCTGGATTTACTACACACACACACACACACACCCAGCATGACATCCGGCTACCTGTGTGTGTGTGTGTGTGTGTGTGTGTGTGTGTGTGTGTGTGTGTGTGTGTGTGTGTGTGTGTGTGTGTGTGTGTCTACAGTCTATTCATCTGTAAGTGGATCCTGCACAAATCTCAAATAGGCCAAAATATAAATAGGTCATATGTCAATCTGTGAAGCTCTTTCAGTAATACTTTCATACGATCGGTTGTCAGGAGTTAAATATTATTATTGATTATTTAAAAGCATAGAAGCTAAATAAAAAGAATTATAATATAAAATGTAAGTGTTCATGTTCTGTTGTCACCAGTAAAGCACTTTGAATTGGATTAGATTTGATTGAAAGGTTTTATATATAATTTAAAGTAACAAATACACACAATGGTCCATGTGAAGACCCCCCCCCAGTTATATAATAATAATTATAGTAATCTGCTATACTATGTTATAGAAATGTGGACTAATGTGTATTTTGAATGTGTGTAACTGTGTGTGTGAGTACATGTGTCGTGACTCGTGACATACTAAAGTCATGCATGAGAAGCATCACTTATCTTTACTGGGACACATCACTGTGCACGAGCTCCTCTGGACAAACCAGTGAAGGAAACTTGATCCTCTTATGAACAATGTGAACATGATGCTCTGAATATGTAATGCTATCTGTTTAACAAGAGAGTTTCTCTACAGAGATTCTCTGGACCACGGAGGCGGAGAATAAAAGAACATTAAACTATAATCTTCTCTGTTTCTCTTTCCGTCGTAGTTGGTGATTCGCGTTCATTTGTCAGACGAGAGCTCGAAGACCATGATGGTGGACGAGAGACAGACGGTCAGACAGGTACGAGTCCAGCTCACATGTAGTAGTAGAGGCAGCAGGAGGGTTTCAGGGGGCTGTGGGGTCCAACATCATCCTCCACACAAACACAGGTCAAACTGTGCATAGACATGAATTATAGTTAAAGGGACTCTTACCTTTGTTGCATTTTTACACTTTTTTTGGATAAGGTTAAATTGGTATTAATAAGGTAATGACACTCTAAAATGCAAGACAGACCCACCAGGAGTAAAAACAAACAATTATTTCACTCTCATAATATTTAGTGAAAACTTCAACCAATAAAATTCTTCGGACCGAAGGACCTTATTGGCCGACAGACCTGTCTGTTTGCTGCATGGACATGCAGGTTTTCCGTCTGCTTCTTGTGGCGCATTCGGGCCCGCGTCATCAAGGCATGTGAATGTAAATGTATATAACTTACCGAATCCATTGCTTTGGTAAACAAAAACTCACGTGCGTGCGCGGAGGCAGTAGATTGTAAGTCTGCTTGTAAATAAAGTTTCTTCAAAAAAACACCGCGGATGGGAACGAGGGGGTGGGGCATTGGAGGAAGGCGGGATGATTTGAATGTGCTGTAATTCTCAAATGCAACAAAGGTAAGAGTCCCTTTAAAGTGCAAACCTCCACCACCGTCACACACATCCTACAAACACATTTAGACGTTCTAGTCTTCAAACAAACGTCTGAAATGATTTAAACTGTGGATTCAAGTAATCAGCTGTTCTTGGGGAACCCCTCTCAGCTCAGTGCCCCAGGCCATTGTTTCTAGGCCCCTGGTCATTAATACTGCAGTAGTAGTAGTAGTAGTAGTAGTAGTAGTAGTAGTAGTACTGGTTGTAGTAGTGTTTGTATTATTAATACATTAAGAGTAGAAGTTGTGTGACTGTAGCTTCTCCTGTTCTTCAGGTTCTGGACAGTTTACTGGAAAAATCTCACTGTGGCTTCAGCCCAGACTGGTCCCTGGTGGAAACCATCAATGAGCTGCAGATGGGTGAGCACACACACACACACACACACACACACACACACACAAAGTGGACACACACCTGCAGTGTGACCTCTTCCAGATGTTTCTGTGTGTTAGTGCACGTGTGATGGAGGACCGACGTCATTCAGTGAATTCACACACATGTTCTGTTACACTGTTTCCAGCTTTGACTGTCAGAGCAGATACAGTAGATACAAGCACACACACCTCCCTGGCGGGCGTGACCTTGCACACACGCACACACACACACACACACACACATGCACACACATGCACACACACTGCTGCCACAAGCTCCAGCTCCACTTAACAGTCTTTGACGTGCACGTACACACAGTGTTGGCGTGCGTGCGGTGCAGCAGAGCGTGTGATCTAACCTACATCTCCAGGGCTTCTGCTGAACAGCCAGTCAGTATCACCGTGAGAGAGGGTGGAGAGAGAGAGAGAGAGAGAGAGGGAGAGAGAGAGAGAGAGAGAGAGAGAGAGAGAGAGAGAGAGAGAGAGGGAGAGACAAGGTGAAGTGAAGCTCAATCTTCTCCTTGTGGGTTAAATAAAAAGCAACCTGGTCTCGGGGCCTCGACTCGGCCTCGGGCTGAGTTCAATTGGCCCCTGTGTCGATTGGGGGAGTTGCTGGTGTCTCCGGCTGGGGGGGGGGGGAGAAGGGGAGGGGTTAAACCTTCCTGACAGCCCCCCCACCACCACCACACGTACAAACACACCAGTAACACCAGCGTCCTGCTGGGAGCCCTTCGGCTACAGACTGACTTCCTCTCAGAGTGTCTGACCCGCCCCTGCTCGTCCTCTTGTGCTGACTAAGTTATAATCCATAACTTTAATACATTCAAACTAAAGAGTTTTTCATAAAAATAGTAATACAAAATAAATGCCTAAACACCAAAGGACACGATACGATGCATCATAAATAAACGCATGAATAATTAAAGACAAAAAACCCATTAGAATCACATTAGATCAGTTTTTCAAGTTTAACATGAAACATGAACCAGATCATATCCTGGACCGAAGCGATAGAGAAAGACAGAAAGTGTAAATGCTGATGTGAACGATCTCTGTCGCAGAAAAATCAGGTTAACACAAGTAAATACTGAGTGAAAACATCTGTCCCCAAATGAAACAAGTCTTTTTGTTAATGAGGTCAAATCAGTGGTTCACAGTGGATGTGGGTCACAGCTGGTTCCGTCCCTGTGGTTCGTCCCAAGAGAAACGAGTTAAAGCAGCTGGGTTCAAAAGAGAGAGAAGGGAAGGAAGGAGGACGAGAGACAGATGTCTGAGGGGAGAGGAGAGAGAAGGAGAGGAAACAAGAGGAGAGGAGAGGAAATGAAGGGAGACGATACCACAGTTGACTATAATTAAAAACTCAAGATCTGATTCTTATTGATTTTTCTGCTGTGACTGTAGCTGAAGTGAAAGTTGCTGACTCGTCTCGTTCTCTGTGTTCAGAGCGAATCTTCGAGGATCACGAGAACCTGGTGGAGAATCTGCTGAACTGGACCAGAGACTCACAGAACCGCCTGATGTTCACTGAGCGCATCGAGAAGTACACTCTGTTCAAGAACCCTCAGGTGACACACAAACACACACAGACACATATAGACTTTAACATTACAACACTATAAGTGTGTTTTAATTTCACTAACTTTTCTTCTTTCCTTTCTGCTGCAGAACTATTTGTTGGGGCGGAAGGAGACGTGTGAGATGGCTGAGAGGAACAAAGAGGCTCTGTTAGAGGTTAGTTTGTTTATCTTCACTCAGAAATGACAAGTCATAGTCTTCTGTCTGAAAATTGTATTTATATTGTGTGTCTGTTTGTGTGTGTGTGTGTGTGTGTTAGGAGTGTTTCGGCGGCAGCTCGGTGTCCGTCCCTGAGATGGAGGGAGTGTTGTGGCTGAAAGAGGACGGGAAGAAGTCGTGGAAGAAACGCTACTTCCTGCTGAGAGCCTCTGGAATCTACTACGTCCCCAAGGGCAAAGCCAAGGTCAGTGTGATAAGCAACACACAAAAAGATTCAACAAATACTTATTCTACCAGTGAAATAGATGATATTTAATAATAAGTGTGTGTGTGTGTGTTTCCAGGCCTCCAGGGACCTGGTGTGTTTCCTGCAGTTGGATCATGTGAACGTTTATCTGGGTCAGGACTACAAGAGCAAGTACAAGGCTCCTACAGATTACTGCATGGTGCTCAAGGTACTTTCACACACATGCAGACGCACAGACCAACAAATGTGATGGGAAATATGACCAACTACTGATCTTACACTGCACCCTAGTGGTGTGATTGAGTAATTACATCTAGAACAGATTCTTAGCTTCTGCACCAAATCCATAATTTTTGTTAAAAACTGTTGAATCTTTATTATTTTGAGTAGTCACAGGTTTGTCGCTCTAGTTATTACTGTACAAGTATAAAAAGCATGTCGTATAAAACCTGCGCACACACTCATAAATATCAGTCCCCTAAATATTCCTGATTCTTCATCAACATCCAGGAATTATTCTGCATGAAAACTATTTGTTCTTTGTTGGTTCATGTCCCATCCTCGGAAAAAGGTTTTGTGGAAATTCGTTTTGTAGTTTTGTCGCAATCCTGCTGAGACACAAACGAACGGACAATATTGAAAACACACAAATATTTACAACAATTTCACAGGAAATACAGCTACAAGAATAAGAGAGCAGTTACTACAGGGTTTAATTCATTAATACTACTGTGTTTGCAGCATAAATGGAGTTTTAATCGTAGAACTCAAAGTACTTTCTTTAGTGATAGTCGTATCCTGTAAATCATTGTGTGTGTGTGTGTGTGTAGCACCCTCAGATCCAGAAGAAGTCCCAGTACATCAAGTACCTCTGCTGCGACGATGTCAGAACCCTCCAGCAGTGGATCAACAGTATTCGTATCGCCAAGGTAACCACTGGTTATTACTTCTCAGTGGAGAGAGAACCAGTGTAGCTCAGACTTCTACTAGGAGGAGATGATGATGTTATCAAGGGTTTTTAGTCTGTTTATAATAAGTTAAAACCTTTAAAAGTGTTTTTGTTTAGCTCAGTTTGCCGTCAGCAGTTTAGGGAAGTTGGTGTAAGTGAGGTCAAAATAAATGAACCTTGAAAACACTTACACTCCTCGAATCACCATCATCAAAATGTGTTTGCTCTTGTCCTCATGTTCTCCTCTGTGTGCTCGTCAGTATGGGAAGCAGCTGTACATCAACTTCCAGGAGGCCATGAGGAGAACGGAGGCGGCGTACGACTGGTCCTCCCTCTCCTCCTCCTCCATCAAGTCAGGATCCAGCTCCTCCAGCCTTCCAGGTCTGTTCACCTCTTTCACAGCTTCAATCATCAGAGGGAAACTAGCTGGAATATGTTTTGATTGCTGGTGAAAAGTTTCAGTCCTTTTCTGAGCAGCAGAGACAAACATTTGATGGAAACTTTACAGAAACATAGTAAATTTAATATCTTGGGGTTTATATGACACATTTTGAGACGTCACCTTGAACTTTTTCTTATGTTTTAATAAAGAAAATGAAAAAACAGTGAGAGCAAATAAACAGGAGCTGATTTCCTACAGCTCTCTGTCGTTTAAAGGCTTAAAGGTCAAAGTTCAGACAGATACAACTGAACCACAGTCGTTTTTTAAAAAATCAACACTATCCATTTAATATCCGTTCATAAATGGAAAAAGCATCGTTAACAAACCGTAACTCCTGTTTTTCCGAACGTCAGAGTCTCAGTCCAACCACTCCAGCCAATCAGACAGCGGCGTCTCAGAGATGACGTCAACAGGCCACACCCGCTCCCAGAGCGCCGTCAGCTCCATCTTCTCTGATGCCTGGAGGAGAGGAACGCAAGGAGAGGTGTGAACACACACACACACACACACATTAATAACACACACTCCATCCTACCCTGTCATTCTCCTGTTTCCTTGTGGACTACATTACCCATGTTTCCCCTCTGCTTCCCTGCCAGGGGTCAAAGGTGAAGGGACGTATGCCAGTTCCTCTTTGTGCAGGAGGAGGAGGGAGTGGAGGTTAGACAGGAAGTGATGTAACAGGCATGTTAACAGTTCAGCTGCAGCCTTTGAAACGATGATCAGTGCGGAGCCGTTATAAAACACAAGTGACGAACAACTGATTCTCCGGTTCAGGTTCTTTGTGCCGAGTTCAGCTTCACCGAGCTTTGAATTAACTGGTGACCGGCTCTTTCTTTATGCGTTATTCTCTTGAATGAATCCCCTGATTTTAAATGGCTGCAGCTGAACTGTTGATTGGTTTTAACCTCGTGTGGTGACGGAATGTCCTAACCAACAAATAACAAAACAGTCTGGAGAGTGAGGTATTCAGCTGTTAACTGAAGTTGTAAATAACCTATTTGATGAGATGATTCAGAGGTTGAAACGTGATGCAGGTAAAGTAGCTGCAGGATGAAGATACCTAAAGATCTCAGCTGATCCAGAGACGCACATCAACTCCCTGGTCTGTTCACACGTCTGAGGACAGAAACCTGAAACCTGAAACCTTAAACCCTACAAACCCTCCAGTTTCTTTGCGGATGCCGATAAGAAAACTAACTTAAAGTGAAGTTGGAAAGTTTGAGGTTCTGAATGTGTTTGACCTTTTTCCCCACGTTGCTGTGTTTGAAGTTCTTGTTCTTCGACTGCACTGGTTTGTTGTTTGAGTTCTTGCATCTTGTGTAGGAATGGGTTCCAATCACATTTCTTCAAAAGTCAGTTCTGAATGATCAGAATCAGAATCAGAATCAGAAAGGATTTATTGCCAAGTAGGTTTACACCTACCTGGAATTTTCTTTGGTAAATAGGTGCATTCATTTAACACAAAAACACAATAAGTTCTTCACATAAGAAAGAAATAACTCTATATAAAAAAAAATATATATATATATATACAAGATATAAAAAGTTAAATAAAAAGTAAAACGCAAAACAGGAGAGAAATGTGGATGTGCAATATGCAATATACTGTTATGTGTGTTAATGTAACACAGAATTGAGGACTTGGAAGCTAATTCAAAAAGAGGATTGGAAGCCCCTCCTACTGTGTCCTGGATTGTGTGCTTTACAGAAACGTGACAACACTAGACTTAATACTTTCTTGTGTCTCTTCACCTCGTCTCCTCTCTTTCTTTCCTCTGTGCAGATGATGAGGATCGACCCGATCAGTAGACCCATCCCTCTCCACATACCCGCCATGCCCCCCCTGCCTCTCTCTCAGACTCCGCCCTCCCGGAGCAGCTACACCGACAGCCTTGTCCCATCAGACGACTCCTCCACGTCGCCGCCCTCGCCTCCTCCACCTCCTCCACCTCCTCCTCTGGTATGCGTGGCCCATCAGCCGGCTCCTCCCACCTCATACGTCAAGTACAGCACGCTGGCTCGCCTGCAGAGCCAGAACCAGTCCAGGACGCCGTTGCCGGGGGTGACGACACCTGCTCTTCCCATTCAGTCGACCAAACCAAACTACAATACTCTTCCAGCTGCTTACAGCACCTCCCCTCCATTACCACCCTCTCCTCCCCCTCCTCCTCCACCCACAGCACCAGCTCCTGGCTCAGCCATGGCCATATTAAAGTTTGGTCCACCCAGCCCCTGCTCCTCTCTCCCTCCACCACCCCCGCTGGATGAGGAGGAGCAGGAGCACGCCTACCTCCCACCTCCTCCCCCGGAGAGCCTGGAGGCCAACGGGTTGCCGCTTCCTTTCGATCCAGAGTCCGACTCCTGTTCTAGTTTCACCAACACTGGCCTCCAGCAGTTCCTGTCACAGAAGTTTCCCCACATGGTCTACGACTTTACGGCGGAAGATTCGGATGAAAACTCTCCTCATCTTCCACCTCCAGCCGGGCTGTCTCCTCCCACCTCCCTGCTGACTCTCCGGCCCCTGTCCCCCAGCGGACCCCCCCCTGCACCTCCCAAAACCTTCACTGGTGGGTTTCCCCCTCAAACTGCTCCCAAACCTTCAGGTCCCTCCTCCCTTCCCATGGCTCTGTCCCCGGTGTCTCCAACACCGTTCCTAAGCAGCCAAGGCTCTTTTAAGAAGCAGCAGAGTTTCTCAACGGGTCATTCCCCAAATCAGCCTCCTCCGACTCTTCCAAAGCAGCACAGCCTCTCCTCCAAGAACCTCACCATCTCTCCTTCCTCCTCCTTCTCTTCGGTCTCCATTGCAGCTGCTACCTCCTCTTTGGTCAAACAGATTGTCAATCAGTTCCCGGGAAACGCTGCCTCCTCCTCCTCCATCCCTGCCTCCAGCTCCATGGAAGGCTCCAAGTTCAGCGCTCCTCAGTCTCCTCCGGCGGTGAAGGCCAAGCCGAAGTGGCAGCCAGGAGGAGTTGTGGCTCCGCAGTCACCGGAGTTCCCCCCACCGCCTCCAGATAACACCTCAGGAGATTTCCCTCCTCCTCCGTCTTCATCCTCCTCTAAGACGGGCTCCCCTATAAAGAAGTCGCCTTCCAGCTCGTCCACGGGATCCATCAAGCGAGGGCCGCCGGCTCCACAGAGAGCCTCCTCCATGCGCTCCAACTCAGGCGAGGCCCAGGACGAGAGGCCGAAGAAGGTGGAGAGCCTGGTCAACAAATTTGGCCAGGCTCCTCAGACGGGGACCTCCTCCAGCTCCTCGTCCGCGACCGGGTCTCCTTCTAAAGATTCCTCTGCGCTTCCTGCTCCGCTGCCCAAGCCGGGGAAGCTGAACCTGGCGAACCTCCCGCTGGTGCTGCAGGGTCTGCAGGCCGGCCAGCACCACCAGCCCGTGGAGTTCCCGTCCCCTCCCCCCCCGCCTCCACCTGCCCATCCCACCAACCTCGACTCCTCACCCGACTACTTCCCGCCTCCCCCCAGTGACTCAGAGCTCTTCCCTCCTCCTCCTCACCCGTCAGAGTTCCATCACCCCCCTAAGGTAGCCGTGGTGAACCCCCAGCCTCAGATGCAGCAACATCAACAGTCGGCGACGCCGGCCTTGTCGTCAACGTCGTGGAAACAGAGCTCCCTGAAAAAGGGGGCGGTCCCTCCTCCCACACTGAACCGGTGGAGCAGCAGCACGACTCAGTATGACAATACCATTTCACTGCCGCTCTCGCCGCCTCCTCTGTCCCAGACGCCACCTCCTTCCCTGTCCTCTTACACGCCCTCCTCGTCCTCTCCCGTCCCGCCCACCTCCCCCAAATCCTCCGGGCCGGTCTCCCTGGCACTGAAGCCTCACTTCCTGGAAGACCTCAACCGCACCCTGAAGAGGAAGTCGGTGTCTCGCCACGGCTCCCTCACCTCCTCCATCCTCATCCCCTCGTCAAAGATGGAGCCTGTGGGCACCATGGACGACATGGCGCTCCTGCCGCCGCCTCCTCCCGAGCTCATGCAGCAGCAGGGGGTCCGAGGACACTCCCAGACTTTGTCTCGCCACCACACACACTCCCACTCCACCAAACATGCCAACATCTCAGGCTATGCAACGCTGCGGCGAGGCCCGCCTCCCGCTCCGCCCAAAAGGGACCAGAGCACCAAACTGACCGGTGATTGGTAGGGAGCGAGGACACTGGGTGGAGCCTAAACAGCTGAACTGATTATTTAGGACTCATGGTTTCTGCAGAGGAGAAATAATCAATGTCTGTCTTGACTTGTCCGTCTCCCCTCATCCCAAACCATCCACCCTGGGATTTCTGAGCAAGTAGCAAGCTGTGTTTCCTACTCGTACTCTCAGATAATGATTGTTCCTATTATCCTCATTAATACTATCATTACAATACATGTTTAACCCAATGACATGAGTGAAAAAAATATATATGTATATATATCTGTATACAAGCAAGCCAGAAAAATCACCAATCAAGCTTTTTTCACAATGTCTGTGCAGCTTTGCATTGAAATATACAAAAGACGAGACGCAGACAATTCGCTGCAAAATAACTGGTACTGCATGGAGGCTAGGGAAGGAACCGAGGCTAGGGAAGGAACCGAGGAAGGGAAGGAGAGGTTTAATGGAAGGATGCGAACGTGAGATGATGTGTATAGACATGTTGGGGGGGGGGGGGGGGGGGGCGGGGGGCGGGCGGGGCACTCTTAGAGGGAGCGTTGCCATTTATTTCAAACCTTTTTGTGTGTGTGTTTTTATATAAGATTATTTAATACTGGAAAGATATTGTTATTATAATTATTTTAAGTTTTTAAGGAGTGTCAGAAGAGAATGAGTTTGACTGGACATGTATTCTCAAAATACTTAGAAAGTGTTGATCTGGTTACTCAGTTTATATTTGGATCGTTTGATCTGAACGTATTTCTTTAAAGTTACAGTTCCGTGGCTGATTGGCCGGTGACGACTTAGATTTATCAAATTCTTCTCGTAAGGTTGTTCTCAGATTACAGGAGGTTTCAAATCAGTTTGTATGAAGAAAAAAAAGAAGCCAGAGGGAAGAATAACCTTATTTTCATGTCTTCCCTTTCCTCTGTGAAGTTCGAGGTTTTGCACATTTTCTTTTCTCTCAGTTCTCCAAATTAAATTTGTTTCTACCAGATCTGAAGGATCTCGACCTCAGTCCCTTTGACCAGAACCTCCAGTCGTCTGAGTTCAGCCTTCACACCCGCGTCAGTCAGCGACTTCAGACTAATGTTTTCATGACAGTCCTGGTTTCCCACCTTGTTTACACGGACTCAGCTTTGCCGTCGGTGTTTGTTGGCTTGTAGACCAAGCAGCTAGTCAGCTCCAATGAACTCTGTCTGAACGAAGGTGATCATCACTTTGCTAGTGAATAAAATCAGTCAATTGTTTGTCATCTTCATGGCTCGTCCATCACTTTGCATGTTTATAAAGAGTCGGAGTGTCTTCATCGACCGGAGGCGCCCGGAGGAGCAAGAGCCTGAAAATAACATCTTATCCTGAAGAGGATTTAACATCAATGATGCCACTTATTGGGTTTCTGCCATTTTGAAGCCTGTAGTTTAGGTTCATCATCCACAACGTGGGATCTTTGTCAGATTCGGTCGATGAGAAAGTCCTAATTGCATAACAGCTCTGCAGAAGATGTCTCTAGCGGTGAATCCTGTGGACGATCCTCTTGTGTCTCATACGGACTTTCTCCAGAACCTCTGGAACAAGTCAGGAAAGTCTCAGTCGCACTTTTGCTTTCTCACGTTCATCGGAGCCAGAGAACATCAGGAGATTCTCCGGAGATCAGCGCACGACTGAAAGCAGCTTTAGCAGAAGTTAACCTGAGCGAGAGTCTTAACTTCTCATTAATTAAAAACTCATGAACTAGCTCAAGCTCAACCTGAAGGTGAATTACCAACAGATTATTAAGGTTTTCTGAATCAACTGAAATACAATATCAGGTTTATCTGCACTTCTCTATAAGATAAAGGTCGAGGAAAGGGCGCCACCTACTGTCAGATCTGTTTTCTGATTAGGTTTATTAATTTTTCAAACAGTGAGAACTCAAGATCAAAAATAAATGATTCAAATCTGAAACCAGGACAAAAAACATTCATCAGGTCTTTATTTGTAGGAGTTGAATTCTTTATATTCATTCATACAGTGAGTGGAGGACGATTTTACCTTTAAGAGTTTGAACGATAAACATGCATGTAGAAATAATACAAACAGAAAATACATCATTACAATTAAACATTATTAAAGCTTTAAGGAGATTCTCCTGAGTCCAGTGTTTGATCAGTGTCTGGGTTCTTCCTGGTGTCAAAGGGAATGAAAACAGAGAGGAAAAAGTTAAAAGGTTATTACAGTTAACAAAACAGTATTCAATAAACCTAACAGTTGCTAAATTAAAGAGTAAAAGAAACGTGTATATTCTGACCTTCATGAAGGGTTTATTTCAGGAGTGTTGTGTTTAACAAAGACACATGTGTGATGTTTCCGTTAGTTACCAGTATGTTGATCCACTGGGATTCAGAGTAGATGTACAGAGCTCGTCGGTCGGTCCTCAGCACCATCACGTTCTCTCCTCGCAGCCTCCGCATCTGTTTCTCTCCATCTGCCAGAAAAACCTGGAGACAAACTGAAGTTAGACAGGAAAGAGAGAAAGAGTGTGTGTGTGTGTGTGTGTGTGTCACTAACCGTCTGCACTCGGTCCAGCAGTCGCTCTGGGGTTCGAACCTGTGAACAGTCACATTTGGCGGACGGACCGCTGTCTCCTTTGTCCCCCTGCAGACCTGACAGGACGTACACTACAACACAACAGAGCTGATCAGTGAGACACAGTCAGAGAGACACAGTCAGAGAGACACAGTCAGTGAGACACAGTCAGAGAGACAGTCAGTGAGACACAGTCAGAGACACAGTCAGAGAGACAGTCAGTGAGACACAGTCAGAGAGACACAGTCAGAGACACAGTCAGAGAGACAGTCAGTGAGACACAGTCAGTGAGACACAGTCAGAGAGACACAGTCAGTGAGACACAGTCAGAGAGACACAGTCAGAGACACAGTCAGAGACACAGTCAGAGACACAGTCAGTGAGACACAGTCAGTGAGACACAGTCAGTGAGACACAGTCAGTGAGACACAGTCAGAGAGACACAGTCAGTGAGACACAGTCAGTGAGACACAGTCAGTGAGACACAGGCAGAGAGACACAGTCAGAGAGACACAGTGAGACACAGTCAGAGAGACACAGTCAGTGAGACACAGTCAGAGAGACAGTCAGTGAGACACAGTCAGTGAGACACAGTCAGTGAGACAAAGTCAGTGAGACACAGTCAGAGAGACACAGTCAGTGAGACACAGTCAGAGACACAGTCAGAGACACAGTCAGTGAGACACAGTCAGTGAGACACAGTCAGTGAGACACAGTCAGTGAGACACAGTCAGTGAGACACAGTCAGAGAGACAGTCAGTGAGACACAGTCAGAGAGACACAGTCAGTGAGACACAGTCAGTGAGACACAGTCAGTGAGACAGTCAGTGAGACACAGTCAGTGAGACACAGTCAGTGAGACACAGTCAGAGAGACAGTCAGTGAGACACAGTCAGTGAGACACAGTCAGAGAGACACAGTCAGTGAGACACAGTCAGAGAGACACAGTCAGACACAGTCAGAGAGACACAGTCAGTGAGACACAGTCAGTGAGACACAGTCAGAGAGACACAGTCAGAGAGACACAGTCAGTGAGACACAGTCAGTGAGACACAGTCAGTGAGACACAGTCAGTGAGACACAGTCAGTGAGACACAGTCAGTGAGACACAGTCAGTGAGACACAGTCAGAGAGACACAGTCAGAGAGACACAGTCAGTGAGACACAGTCAGTGAGACACAGTCAGAGAGACACAGTCAGAGAGACAGTCAGTGAGACAAAGTCAGTGAGACACAGTCAGAGAGACACAGTCAGAGAGACAGTCAGAGAGACACAGTCAGAGAGACATAGTCAGAGAGACAGTCAGTGAGACACAGTCAGTGAGACAACAGGCTCCGAGTTTCTGTACCTGCTGTTTCACTTATTCTAGAATTAAACCTGGAGGGTGGAGAGCTGGTGGGCTTTTCAATCAATCAATCATTCAATCAATCCATCAATGACATTAAATTAAAAGTGTCACAGAAAGTGCTTCACAAAAGCAACACAATAAAAACTGTCTCTCCGGAGTTGAGGGATTCGAACCTTGTCCAGGTCGTCCAGCGTCTCCACTGAGACCAGATCGTCCAGCAGCACCAGGATGACCCAGTTCTCCTCGAGGACCACGAGAACCTTTCAGCGCCTGAACACACATCGAGTCACTGGTTAGCAGGCAGGACGGGAATCGAACCTCTCACAACCAGCTGTGTGTCCACATGTTGTTTAATTCAGGCCAGAGAACAGATGTGACGTGAGGGGACGAGACAAATGAGACGTTTATTCTCTGGGGCTTTTATTTCTAACCTCTGCTTCAGTTGGAAAGACGAACACAACCTGCAAAGTAAAACTCCATTTCCTGACTTCCCAGTGATGTCATGATGATGTCATGATGATGTCATGATGCGCTCACCACTGCTCCTCTGCCTCCAGCTCGTCCTCGGTGTCCCTGCCCCCCCCCCTGACCCGGGTCACCCCTCACACCCACGTTACCCTGGAACAGAACAGATCACAGAACGTGCACAGTGTTTTATTCTGAAGGGAACATTCAGTATTTTATTCTGAAGGGAACATTCACCGGGTCACACGTTCCTCTACCTTCTCTCCAGGACGTCCAGCAACGCCGCTCTCGCTCTGCAGACACACAACGACACATTCAGTTGTGTTATTTTGACTCATTCACAGGAACAGGAAGTAGAAGACGAGTGACTTTGTCCTCACCGTTTCTCCCCTGCGTCCTTGGGTTCCTTTCATACCTTTTTCACCCTAAAGATCCAAATAAATCAAATTTAAATACATTATATATTTATAAGTGGAAAATGTCAGTGGTCTTTGAAGTGTATATGTTTGCAGCATATCCGTCACATACCCTGAATCCCTTATTGCCTTTACTGCCCTGTGAAAACACAGATTGTTATTAATGAATAATTTATTACATCATTTTGCACCACATTAATATTGTTCATGTTGGTTTTTTTACCTTTATCATCCCGGGAGCTCCTATGTGTCCGTACAGACCTCTCCAGCCTCGAAGTCCCTTCTCCCCCTGAGGAGACATTTCACAATAACAAAGGTTGTGTTATGGTTTTATGAGATCGCTTCAATTCAGTTTTATTTGTAAATCACCACATCATAACAATGAGTACAGACTTTTCCAGAGTTCAGCAGCGGAAAGAGGCAACGTGTGAACTCTGCTGCAGAGATCACGTGTTTGTTTAGAACACAACGACACCACAACACAACAATTTACACTCGGACAGGGAGCAACACAACAGTTTGTGTGTCGCTCGACATGGTGGATCTTTCTCCGACCTGTTGTCCTGCTGGTCCCATGACGCCTTGTGTTCCTGCTTCTCCCTCAGGACCCTTCACACCAGGTTCACCCTGAAATACACACAACTTCATTTATCATTTTATAACTGTTGCTCCGGCAAGAAAAATTTGTCTTAAATTAATATAAAGGTTGTTTCACATGCATCTGTTTGTGTGTGAGTGTGAGACACTGCACCTTCGGTCCTCTGGGTCCTCTGCAGCCCTTCAAAACACAAAGGTGATTATTAACTTTAATGATTATCCTCATAATGAAAACACATTAATTAATTATATGAAGAATTAGAATCATAGAGCTCTCGATTTCCCAAATTTCAGCCCTTAAAATTAAACTTGTCGCACCTTTTCACCTCTAGGTCCTGTGATATGTTCGGTTATATCAAACTGTAGAGATAAAGACCAAAAAGACAAGATTGAAAGTGTGTTTGTGTGTGTCTGTATGTGTGCGTGTGTGTGTGTGTGTGTGTGTGTTAACTCATCACCATTATCTCTGCTTTCCATTTCACTGGAGGAATCATGGGCGGAGGAGGAGGGATGAATATGTCACAGTTCCGAGCCGACCACCTGCCGGAGGGAAACTCTACAGACAGAACACGTGTGAAACTTCCTTTTCGACCTTATCACACACACAACATGAAGAAGAGAACATCACACACACACACACAAACACACAAACACACCCTTGCTGACTTCATCACAGTTTGTTCTTGAAAAAAACCTTCTCATTTCTGGAACTAGATGAGAAATGTCTGAATCCAAACCAGTTTATCTTAGTTTGAAAAGCTCAAAATGGTTTCAAATTAGATGCAGGATCTGAAACAGAACCAGTTGCATGTTTGGTGTTTGCACTTACTGGTTGTGGCAAAGGAAGCAGCCGGCTGGAGGCCACTGAGCAAGGCAGTCCATCCCAGAACCAGCTGAGTCAGCATCTCCTCTATTCCTGCAGCAACCACATGTTAGAGGACCGGTATAGAGGATACAGTGACATCTAGTGGTGATGGTGCAGATTGCAATCAGCTGAATGAGTGAGCTACTGTAGAAACATGTCGGACTGTGAAGGGAGACGACCGACTCCCAGTGCAGATTTGAAAAGGCTCAATCTAACGTAAAAGAATCACAATCACTCCCAAAGGTGATTTTACTTTTATATTAAACATTTAAAATGTGAATTTTCCATTTATGCATTTAAATCCTGACACTGGACCTTTAAAATATATTAAAGTACCTTCAGTGCAGACCATGAGCATTGGAACAGTTACACGTTTTATTTTTTGAAGCTGGTGGAAAATGCCAGGATGTAAATTGCTGAGCTTCATTTTCAACAATGAAAAAAACCCTCAGAGGTTTTACAACAACATGCAAACACCTGATAAACCTTAAAAAAATCAAAAGATCAAAAAACTGTATAATTCTCCTATTTACAAGTTACCTATATAACAAGTGGGAGATTCAAAATGATATTTCACTTGTTTACAGTTTGCAGATTTCACAATTAGAAACTTATAAATCCCCAAATAGACAAAGATCGCTAATCAACAAGGTAACAGATAGATTTTTAAATAATATGAATTAAAAATAACAATCAATATGAATCATTTCCTGATTCATCCATGAAATATGTGACTGTGTGTAAAGGTAAAGGTGCATCTCAAGATCTCAAAATATTCATCCTGATCCATGATTAATGTTTAATCTTCTATAATTATCATGAAGAGTGTCGCTTCTCCTCATGTTGCATGTTGTGCGTTCAGCCTGATCCGTGTTGTGTGTGTTCAGCCTGATCCGTGTTGTGTGTCTTACCCCGGTGACGTCTCCTGTCCTCAGCTGTGTGGACGCTCTCCTGCAGTGGAGGCGTCTGTCCGAGCTGCTTCTCTCCGTCCAGCTGAGCCTGGACAACAATCTGCTACGTTTGCACGTCGACTCCCAACTTGTCTCAATAAAGCGTGGAAATGCAACGCAGCCTCTGGCAGCGCTCCGCGGGAATAATCAGATAATTACTCTGCGCCCGGAGCCAAAGAGAGGCCGGCTCATCAGGCCACGCCGTCCAGGAGGAACCGGCTGAGAGCAGGCCACGGCACCTTCTGTCCTTTTGTATTATATCAACATCCCTGTATTTCATTCACGGGTCAGGCTTTTAGCCAAGTTCCTCACAGGAAGCAGAGCAGCTGGAGTGATGCTGCTGTGGAGACCTCACAGCGAGGTCAGGGGGAGAGAGGGAGGGAGGTCAAAGGTCAGCGACAAATCAGGGTCACTGTTCAATGAGACTTATCAAAATAATAAGGTCAGGGGTTTCCAAAATAAGGAGTCACATGTTTACCAGAAATTGCATTAAAACATTTTAAATCTTGATCTGACGTTCTTCGTCCCCACATGACCGATGAAGGTAAGTTAGCAGCAGCTTCAGTTGCATCACAGGAAACACTGACATGTGCACATAGGTGATATTTTCGAAACAAGTCCTCACACTCATGTTAAACAGTTTTAAATATTGTGATTTTGTCCACACGCAGCATCTATTACACTTCCATTTGTTCTGGGAGAGGAATCCTCACATTCTGTGTTTACTTCAATCATAAACAGTTTCTCTGATCCTTGCACCTCGTTAAGTCCAGCGAGGCCAATTGTGATTCATAAATATGTTTACACATTAATTTGAAATCTATCATTATTCATCAAACCACTCGAGTCACACTGGGGGTTAAATGGCTGCAAATTTTTGGAATTCCAGGTTTAGACTATAAAAAATAAAATTTCTTCTCTCAAGGACCAACTTAAAAATTAAAGGACAACTTCACTTCCTCATCAAAAGAATGAACATTACAGAAAAAATATGAATTTGAAGTTCAGCTATTCGTCTTTTCACCAATTCATCTTCTTGTCTTTCAGCCGATCCACAGCTTCTCTTTAAGATCTTTGTTATAAAACCTGGGCCTGATAAAAATACTATCGACAACTTAGAGCATTAAAAACACAGCACACATCTTTGCAAGAGCATCTTCCCTTTTATTCAAAAATTTATAAAACTAAACATTAGTGTCCATCCAAACGTTTTAAAACATTCCTCCCAAAAACTTACCCACTCATTTCTCACATTAAAACCCCCCCCCCCCCCAACACTTTACTTTTAAAAAATGTATTTTAAAAGTACTCGTCAGTTTTTATATTTAAAGTATTTAAAAGTCACAAATAGAGAAGTGCAGCCAGTTCTAATGTTCGATTCTTTACATTAAGAGATAAAACGTTTGTGTGGGACGATAGAAAATAAACCAGGAAGCTACAATAATGTACAAGAGCACTGATGAGTTGTAAACGGCCAGAAAACCCGGCTCAGGAGGAAGTGACCTCATCTGTACAAAACATGTCTCAGGGTATATTCAATTAATACTGCACCAGTGCCTCATCACAGCGTCTACAGAGGGTTAAACACTCTCCTGTCCCCACTACAGCTAATAACACATCTGTAGTCACAGCTTTACAAAGTGTGACCATGCTTCCCTCGGAGTGTTTGTTAAAATCAACTACAACAGCTCGAGCTACAGAGATAAAAGTGATGTGCTGCTGAATTCATTTAAAAAAAAAGACCTTTCTCAGAGAGCAAAAAGGCAAAGAGGTGACAAAAGGCCGAGGATTCTGGCTTTCCCAGGTAAAATCATCTGATTCAACATGAAGTCCAACACGTCCCTTCTAATTCATGTGCATCCTCACGCCGGTGCAGCAGTCAGACCACCAGGGGTCGCTTCATGTTTTGCCGTCAGCCTGGCGGAGGCGTGTCTGCAGCTCGCCGACCACGCGGCTCATCAGGCCGCCCAGCTGCTCGTGCACGTGGACGAGCTGCAGCGGCGAGCAGCGACTGAGTTCCAGTGGCGTCATCCTGCAGGTGAGGGTGTCCACGTCCGCCAGGAGACCGTCCCCATGAAGCCGTCCTTCGTCTTCTACTCCTCCTCCTCCTGTTGGCGTGTCGGGGGTTTGATCCCCGGAGGCGTCCTGGTGAGACCTTTCATCGGCAGGAACGGGTTCGTCCATCAGCTCCGTTGCTGCAAATACAAATATTTTATTGTTTTTCTTAAAAAGGACAGGTTGTACATTTACACGTCTGATGAAAAAGTATATAAAATACGTTTTACACACCGAGAGTCTCGCCTGAGGCCTTGTCCTCGTCCTCCTGGTTTTGAGGAGCACTGGTCTCCTCCAGCTCAGACGTCATCAACTCCATCTCATCGAGACTCTTCAGCTCGTCGCCACCTCGACCTTTACGCTGGAAGACAACCGCTCAGTTGTCATACGATGTTATATTTGTGTTATCAGACATGTGTCCTCCGTCCCCTGACCTACCTGCTGCTCATAAAACTTAAGTGCCTTCTTGACGTTGGAGATCTTCGGCGAGCGAATGGGAAGAGTCTTGATCTCGAGGGGCGTTAAAGCGCTGAGGTCACCGACCGTTTTGATGTTTCTGGCCCGAACGAGCTGCCCGAACCCACGAGACCTGCTCAGGACAATTTAAAGAACTCATTTTCATTCAGGAACATTAGAATAAATAATAATAATAATAATTCTTTCACTGAACGTGTTCTTCACTCACCACAAGGTGGAGGAGATCTGAGGCAGCACAGCCTCTACAGGGGCAGAGCAGCCGACCAGGGCCGGATAGATACAGTCACTGGGGACAGGACGGGGCTCTTGGTTCATTTCAGAAATCTATAGAAAGAAAAATATGAATTAATGAACCATTATGACTAATAACAACCAGCTGTGAAACTTTACATCTAATTTAAAGCTGCAGTAATCAATACTTTTACGTTAAAGATGAGTCATTTGAATACATGAAGGACGTTTCTCACAATGATGCAGCCACAGATCATCAAGGTTTTTAATTTACATCAACTCTACGACATTTTATGTTAAAAACACATAACAGAATCAGATGATGCAGTTGACCTCGTTCTCTTTTTGATTGGTCTTCACTGAACTCGACTTAACGACCAGCGACTGCTTGAAAACGACCTATGAAAGTTAATAAGTCATGTTTATACACACCAGGCATTTCTTGGAGCTCTTGGAACCTGGACTACGCAGATTTCTGGGGCTCAGGATCAACAAGCCCTTTGTCGGAGTCGTGACATACTGGAATAAAAGAGCAGATAATAGTCATGAGGAGGGGGGTGGGGGGATTCAGGAAACACAGTAATGAAACTACAGTTCTGGGCTCATTTATACTTTGGGTAGAGGGATGGCGCTCGCTCTGGATCTTCTGGGAGAACTGGTTCTGATGGCCGGGCTGCGACGATCAATGTCGTCGGCCAGTTCCTGCCTCTGGATGGGATCGGCAAAAGACACACGTCTGGACTGGGAAGTTAAAGCAGAAAAAATAAAGTTACTTTTATCCACATCGACAAATAAAAGTACATAAATGGACAGATTTCTGCTCTGGCTCTTACTTTGACCAGAGGCGAGGGGGTCTCGTCCTCCAGGGGTCTTTTCTGGCCCTTCTTCAGGATGCTGGTGGAGGGGGAGGCCGAGGGAGACCAGGTTCCTCTGGTCCTGCCACCGCTGGGGCTCTGGCCAACATCTAAGCCCATGACAGCCTCCAGGTTCTTCTGCCTCATGGGAGAATCCTGAAAAGCATCTTTATCAGAGGAATCTGCAAACACTGGAGCGTAGCACGGATCAGTCGGAGCCGCGTTCAAACTTCCGACTACATCGTCCTCAGCGTCGGCCGCCTGAGTTTGCTCTTCATCCTGACACTCCATCATCTGGTTGTTGTCTTCATCATCCTCTGGTGGAGGTGCGGCGTCTTCCTCCGTGATGAGCTCTGTGCACTGCTCCGATGGCTCCTCCTCCTTTGAAGGCTCATCCGTGACTTTCGGAATCTCAACCCGTTTCCCATCCTGAGGTTCAGCTTCCACTGGGACAACTGGATGTTCTTGGTCTGAATCAGCTTGTTCATTTTCTTTATCACTGTCCCCAGTTTCAGAAAAGTCTTCAGCTTGGTCCTCTGGAGACTCTGAGACCTGAGGTTCCTCCGTGGTCTCATCCAGAGACACCAGTGTCTCCACAGCAGGAGGCACAGTTTCCTCTATCTGCTCATTACTGACCCCAGCTGGTTCAGGCACTTCTACGTCCTCAGTGTCTCTCTCTTGAGAAGAAGTTCCATCAGTTTTTGTTGGAGAGTCTCTTTGCTCTGTCTTGCTCGGAGACACATCGCTTCCCTCTTTGTCTTCAATCTCAGTTTTCCCTGGAACGACAGGTTCTGAGGCCACGACAGCATCAGCCTCTTCCTCCATTGGTGACTCTTGGTCAGGTTGCTCATCCGGTTCAGCTTCATCCCGGAAGGATTCAGAATCCTGAACATTTGGGCTTTTCTGTGCTTCGTCTAAAACTGTTTCAGTTGTGGCTTCTGTGATTTGCGCATCTTCTTCTTGAGGATCATCAACCACACTCTTTGCCACATCGTTATCAATTCCATCTATTTTACAATCAGCGGCGAGAGGACTGGGAAGGGAAGCTTTCGATTTCCTCCCTCTCTTTTTGGGCATAACAGAAATTTCTTTGGCTTGTGAGCTTTCAGACTCTGAAGACTCCAAACTGGGAACTAACGCCTGGGACGACTTCCGTCTGGAGTACCTGCCCCTGCCTTGGGAGGACTCCAAAGATCCAGAGACTTCTAACGACTGAGAACTCTCCGGGGTTGAGCCAGGAGTTGATTTGCTTCTTCTGGTTCTACCTCCAATGCTTTCCTCTGCCTGAGTTACAGCTGACATCTTCGAGTTTGAGCGTCTTCCTCTTCCTGATGAAGGCTGACTGTCACTTTTGTCTTCGGACTCTGCTGAAGCCTTGCTTCTTCCGGATCTACGCCGAGACTGGCTCTCAGAAGATACAGGTGTGATCACTTCAGAGTCCTCTTGACTAAGGTCCTCATCTACGGCATCGCTTGTCTTGGGTTTGCCTTTGACCTCCGATTCATTCTCAAACTCCTTTGTCGTGTCGGTTCCGTCTTGGGCCTCATTGGTTGAGACGGATATCGAACCATCCTCCTTTTTGGTCTCCTCTACACGCTCAGATTCTAGGGATTGGACATCAGGTTGAGAAGAGGTTAGGATTTGAGAATCTTTTGGCTTAACGGCGTCTTTTTCAGTTTGTTCTTCAAGTTCAAACTCTTGGGATCTGGTCTCAGTTTGAGGAGAAGGACTAATCATCTGAGAGTCACTCTTTAGTTCCTGATCCTCCTTTTCTACAACCTCAGAGTCCTGGGATCTGGCACCAGTTTGAGGGGAAGCGCTGATTATGTGAGAGTCGTTCAGTAGTTCATGTTCTACCTGCTCAGTTTGTTCTCCAACATCAAACTCTTGGGACTTGGTATCAGTTTGAGGAGAAGGAGTAATTATCTGAGAGTCACTCTTTAGTTCCTGATCCTCCTTTTCCTTCTGTTCTACAACCTCAGAGTCCTGAGATCTAGCACCAGTTTGAGGAGAAGGAGAGTTCATCTGAGAGTCGTTCATTAGTTCATCATCATCCTTTTCCTTCTGTTCTACAACCCGTGTGTCAGTTTGGCTGGACTCTTCTTTCTCCTGTGAATCCTTCATCTTTCTCTTGACTCCAACCTCCTTGTTAATCTCTGATGCTCTTTTAGGGAGACCGCGCTTTTTCTGTGACTGGCTTTCACCATCGGACTGCAGAACAGTTTGGCTGGACTCCTGCTCTCTGGTGCTTCTTCGTCTTCCTCTTCTGGATTCAGGATTATCGAGGGACTCATCCAAGTTGCTCTGCAGTTTGATCTTCTTGTGGGCTTTACCCTGAGAGTCAGTCTGGCTCGTCTCGCTCTTTTCCCTCTGAGCCCTCGTTCGTAACTTCTCTCTGCCACTGGCTTCCTCAGAAATCTGCTGACTTCTCCTGGTTACTCTGCTTTGTGTCGAGTCTGGAGAATCATTGTTGAGCTTCTCCCCAGAACGTCTTCTTTTGGTCGAGGTCTTTTCTCCCTGGGATTCAGGGTCCTCTCCGGGCAGCACAGGTTTGATTTTGCGGCGCCCAGAGTGCCTGGTCTTCCCTTGAGAAACCCGCGACGTAGACTGAGAATCGTTCAGTTCCTCTTCCTGACTCGACGGCTGCATATCCTCTGCCTCCGTTTGGGTGTCTGGGATAACGTCTTCGTTCTCTGACGGGTCGCTGGGCAGTCGCTCAGTCAGCCTGACAGGCTCGCTCTTAATCCCAGAGTCTTTAGGTCGCCGAGGGGACTCAGTGGAATCGTTAACAGGATTCTGCGAGTCCATCCTTCCAGGGGATTGGGAATCCAGAGAGTCTGGACCAGCAGATATCTGGGAGGACTGAGAAGAAGACGCCTTGCTGGTTTTGGAGCGTTCTTGGCTACTGGAGGACTTTCCGAGGCGACCTGTGAATGTGCTGCTGGGGCTGGCAGGTTTGCCCTCGGCATACTTCTCCAGAGTGATAAAGGACTGACGGCGACTGTTGGGTTTCTGAGGAGTCCCCGAGACCAGATCTGAGGAGCTGGAGACGTTAGGACTCAAGTCGTCTTTAGACTCCATGTCTTCTGCTGTATCGTCACTCTTGGCATCTTCCTCCATGGAAACATCTGCTGGCTCAGGGGTCATTTCTTCATCCTGGTGGTTCTCTGTCTCTTCTTCTGTTTTTTTTGGGCTGGAACAGTCTCCAGTCGCTCTTGCTGGAATTTCAGCGTCTTCCTCCTTTTCCATCTCTTCCTGTGGAACCTGGAAGAAAACAAAGTCAAGTTACTAAATCTGTCAATAAGAAAATTAAGAAATCTGAAGTGAGTGCATTACTGAAAGTCGTTACCTCGTCAGGAGTTTCTTTGCTGACCTTGTCATTTTGTTCCGTTTGCAGTTTCTCCCTGTGAGGAAAATGGTTTATTATTTGAATATTGTGTTTTTACGAGGGATCTGGGATTTATCTGGATTCTAGAAGCAGATGCTGAAGACTTACGAGGAGTCCTCTTGGCTCTGAGTGTACTGAGTGAAAACTGTTGTATCCAGAGAAGCGTCCAGGTTGTTGTACATGGCCGGGATGTCACTCCTGAGACATGAAGGACAAGGTCACAAATCGGACAACATGGGCACTTCAATAACTTTTGATTAAGACGAACAGAAAGAGAATCTGACCTTTTAGTCCTCTTCACCTCCTTCTGGTGCTCGGTCAGAACTCTCTCCTTCGTCTCAGGAGGAATGAAGACAAAGTCAATGGAGGCCTCTTCCTCCAAGACCTCTCTGCGGGGGGGCTTGGGAGAGCCAAAATCCAGCTTAGTCTGCACAGGGGAGCACGATGGATCCAGTTGTGCAACGGTCGAGTGGAGGGCAATTAAACACAAAAGAGGGGGAATACAAAATAAAAACAAGCCTTGTTAGATTATATAAAAGCTTTATCTTGTTTTCTTATTGCAGAGTTCAGTGATATCAAGCACATGAATCTCTTGCTGTGCTTGATGCTGAGTGTCAGGACTGATATTAAGTTTGTCCACTCCAACCATTAGCAGCAGAGTTCAGACTCACAGAAACTGGCTTGGACGTCTTCATGGAGATCTTGTCCTTCTGCTCCGCAGCCTTCCCCAGCAGCGAGTCCCTCTTTCCCACCGACGACACGGGAATCCCACTGAGCTTGGTCTCCAACTGGGAACTCTCACTCTGAAGAGAAGCACAAATCAAACAAGACACAATCAACAATGAGCACTGAGAGGGCGCTAACGTGGGATGTGGTCATTAGTGGCAACTCACGGAATATTGGCCACTGAGATCTCCAGAGACGACCTCAAAGCCGGGAAGAATGATCGGGATCTTCTGCTTCACTTGGCTCAGGATCGGTCTGAGTGGAGAAGATAGCAACAGAAAAGAACCAGCGATGAAGTCACACGTCGTTAAACACTGAGGTGAGAGGAAACACTCAAGAGGAAAAATACAACAACCTGAGGATTATTTTTACCTGATCTCTTCGGGGTAAGCGAGGCTGACCGAGTTGGCGAAGGTGGCGTTCCAGAACTGGATGACCGGCGTGCGGAGCTGCTTGTTCTTGAGTGGAAACAACACACACAGCAGAGGAGAGAGCAGAGCCAGCAGCTCGTCGTTGAAGGCCAGAGAAGAGCGGCTCTGAACGCAGCCCAGGACGTCACCAAGAAGCTTCTCCAGCTGCAGGAGGGGAAAGAGAAAACGTAGACTTGTTAAACGTCATTTGATCATTTTCCAAAGGGAAACTAATCCGATTTGTGTTTGTGGCGTGAAATTCAGCTCGATAAAAGCAAAGCACCTTTGTCAGGAGCAGCGATGTGAACTCGGGCAGCTCGACGGCTGCATGCTTGTAGAGGAGTGAGAGAGGTTGAACCAGAGAAGCGAGCGCCTCCTGGACGGCGTTCGCGAGGATGAGATTGGTGAAGAGAGCCGACATGATGGAGACCAGCGAGACTCCGGTGGCCTCCGACGACAACTTGGGGGCCTGGAGATAAACCTCCAGACACTGGACCAGCAGGGACTGAAACGTGGACAAGTTCCCCAGAGCCTTGTTCCTCTTCCTCATCCAGTTCACAGGAGTGTGAGGAGCTGGAGGAAACAAGAGGGGGAAGGTGAATCCTCCATTTAAAATCAATTAAACATCAATCAATCAAATTTTATTTGTATAGCCCATATTCACAAATCACAATTAGTCTCACAGGGCTCCAACATGGTGAGACATCCTCTGTCCTTAACCCTCAACAAGAGTCAGGACAAACTACTAAAACCTTTTTAACAGGTAAAAATAGGTAGAAACCTCAGAGAGACACAAGTGAGGGTCCCTCTCCCAGGACGGACAGAAGTGTAAAAGATGTCAAGTGTAGGAAAACATCATCAAGATACAGGTTTTAGCAGCATTGATGAGGGTAAACATTTTGAAGGATAACTTCAATACTACAAGTCATCTGAAATAAGATGAGTTTAACTTCTCTTACACTTTAGCTTCTGCTGGAACTGAGGAGAGTACGGAGAGAAGTCCACACACTCCACCATCACCTGGAGGAGGCTGGAAACTGCATTTAAAGTTGAAGGGACCTGGAGGAGCAGAAAATAGATATGTTAAACAAGGGTCGCTTCAAAAACACAAACAAAAATTGATTCAAAACTAAAAATATTATCACTTCCAGATGTTTATAAAATATTCTAGATGGCAAAATCCTTATATACAGTATTTATCTAATTTCTCAGGTGCAGAAACACCACTAGGAAGTTAATCTTTGCCGACAGCTCCTCCTCTCCTCGACTCACCTTCAGGGCGTCTCGGTCCATCGAAGCCGTCATCTTCCCACAGAGCTCCTCGCAGCAGATGTTCTCCTCGGCCGTGACCACCAGCGACGAGCAGCGGGCGAACACCTTGTACAGTTTGGACCACGTGGACAACATCGACTTCTGGGACGCCTGAAGAGCAGAGCAAACAGATCAGAATGGAGCTGTTCTCCCTGGTCGGGGGTTTCAAAGAGTGACGGCTCCTGTTTGACAGACCTGCTGCAGGGGGGGGCCACGCAGGAGGTGTGTGACGGGGAAGAGCAGCGCGGCGTGCATGGCGCTGAAGTTGTGCTCCAGAGCGTCACCTTGGTTCACTTCATTAGACTGAAAAACAATCATCAACATTTACTGAGCGGTTTCTCCTGAGATCACAGACCCACGTTCTGTACTTCCTCCGATAAGAAAAGAGCTTCTGATTGTATTCCTTGTTTTTCTGCCAGTTTCCTGCTCACCTGTGTGATGGTGTCTGTGAGCGGAGAGACCATCACGCTCCACATCCTCCACAGCTGCTCTTTGCTCTGCAGGGACCCGGCGCTGCCTCCGATGGCGCCGAGCACCGCCTCGGCAAACGCCAGCGGGGAGGTGTGGCCCGACAGGCCGCAGCCCACCAGGGTCTGAAGGCACTGGAAGAATCTGGAGATGGATGATGGATCAGGCAAAGATCTAGATATTTACCACACAGCTAAACTACAGACCTGAGCTCAAATCCAACAGATGTCAACTTGAGGAAGGAGCAGGACGTACCTCTCGTCCTCGATGTAGGCCGAGAGCATGCTGCTGTTGTAGAGGAGCAGGACCAGATACAGAGCTGGTGTTCCCTGAGGAGAGGAAACAAAAAGGTTTACTCTTCATCTGGGACAAAACCTCAATGACGTTATGGAACATTAAAAGACGTTTAACTCACATTTAGCACGTCCATCTTGCCGACTTGGTAAGAGGCGGAGCCAAGAACTCGCTGAGGAATTCCCTTCACCGTGGCCTCCAGCAGAACCTGAGCAGAAAGAGCAGGAGACGACAGAGACACGATCAACTCAGGAAACTTCAACAGGACAATTCATACAAATTCTAACTTCTTCAAATCGCCGAAAACAGGACAAGGCCCAGTTTGATCTTACCAGGACTTTGTGTGCAGGCAGATTCTCGGAGGTGACGATGCTCTGCAGAGCCTGAAGCATCAGGGTGAGAACTTCAGATCCCTGTCGGTCCTTCTTACTGCCGCCTGACAACCACACAGCAGGTTCAGTTCCATGCAGACGAGGACAGATTCTTTAAAACACTTTAGAAAGAGTCTGATTTAAGAGAAGAGGCTCATCATCGGGGACGAACCCCTCAGTGGATTTCTCTCTTCACAGACGTCCCGACCACGAGGGCCCGGACGCTCAGACTTAAACTGATGAAAGTGAGAGTGGGTCGGGCGGGGGACGAGGACGAGGTCTCTCCGGTCCTGCTCCCAATGACAGAGCCCAGACCCAATCAGATTGCTCTCTGTGGCGCTGGGAGGTGGGACCCACAGCTTTAAGAGCCCACCCAGGTGAGCAGCAGCCACAGCAGAGGAAACACTGACTTAACACCTGTCCTGTCTTTATATGAAAGTAATAATTCCTCATCTGAACAGTTCTCCAGGCAAACAGGAAGTATTATAGTGTTGATTAAAGGACGTTTAAAAAGATAAATACATGCTCTAGAAATGTTCTATTCAAATCTTCAGTCTGAAGCTCAATTTTCGATAATTCTCTTCGATAATTGTACAAGTTTAGCTGCAGGACTGAAGAGCAGAATACATACGACTGTTTTCAGATAAAAATAGAGCATCATCAACTTGCATTTCATTCACTTACCGGACTCTATGGTCATGTTGACGAAACGCACGAGATTCGTCCATAAAACGTTCAAAAGAGCATCTGCGGGCGAGAAGAGAAGAAGGTTAAACCACATATTCATAAAGAAACAGTGGAAACTACACATTTAGACGAGCTGGTCGACAGTGAAATTAACTCCACGAGTGCAACGTTTACCTGGAGCGTCTTTGCCGACGCTTATGAATCCATCTCTGAGGGTCGAGATGAGGACAGCAGCGTGTTTGGTGAAGGAGGAGGAGCCGGAGACGAGCGGGTGGTTCAGGGGCTCTGGAGAGAAAAGATGATCAGGATTAGAAACGTGATAATAGAAGTTTATGGAGTTTATTCATCTAACTTACGCAACTTGCTTGCTGTGACATTTTCCAGACATTTTATTAGATGGTGGTAGAAATATGTGAGGACTAGGGATGTCACGAGAACCGATACCTACGATACCTTTCGATACTGACATAACAAAACGATGCCGATGCCCAAGGGAGCCAGCTGTTATTTAAGGCTTGGTGCTGCGCTTACGAGTCGCTTTGGCGTCGCTTCAGCGTCCGGTGTAAACCCGGCGTGAGGCAGATGTATCATTTAATGCATAACGTGTCTCACAACAAAGCGTCACTCACATGCGACCGCAACTACCGTATAACCCTCAGTATATGCGCAGCGCAAGCACATTGAATTACCGTATATGACATTAACAACATCCAAATAATGCACTTTTTTTTTACCGTGGTATCGAAATTGGCATCGAGAATCGTGTTATTTTACTGGTATTGGCACCGACTACTGAATTTTTGGTATCGTGACACCCCTAGTGAGGACTCTGATGTACTACGAGTGGCTCTGACACTCACCGAGACTCAGGGTGAGTTTTCTTTTCGCTGCCGTGGCAACAGTCTCCGGTCCCAGGAAATAGTGGAGCAGCATCTCCAGGCCGAGCAGCTGGATGGAGGGGAAGGTGGAGGGCACCATGACGCTGGAGTTCAGGCTCATTCGAGACGTGTTGGCCGGACTGTTGAAGCCCGGAGTAGCTGCTGTCGAGAGGGAGAAGAACACCATAAAATACACAATCTCCCATCACATGGAGGAGCCTGGGTGGAGGGAGACGGGTGTAGCAACGCACCGGTCTTGGGTGTTCCAGGTGTAGTGGCACCATTTTGAGTGACGGCTCTGGAGGGAGTGGCTGGGACGGAGGAGCCGTCACACCCGATGGTGCACTGGAGCAAAGGCACAGAAACCTGCAGGGAGGTCAGCAGTGAGCTTATCAGTTTAGATGCGTTCATTTCAGCCTCCTGCTCAGAATTGGGAGAGTTTCAAACAATAACTCAGAGGGAGATTCTGACCTGATCAAAGTTGGAGGCCAGGTTGGGTCCCAGCTGCACCACCAGGTACCACCACACCTCCACCTTGGTGAGCAGCAGAGCTTCGGTCCGGACGTGGATGGAGGCGAGCGGCTGCATCAGGAGCTTGATACGTTTGGCGCTGCACAGGATGTCTTCAGGAAGAGCAGGAGTGGAATTAAAACTTTGGTCTTCATCTCCAGCTCCATGTATGAATTGATGACATGAGAGAAGTTCTCACCTGGATTGAGGGAGAAGTTGTCTATGAGGCTTTTCCAGGCGATGAAGGCGATCTTCTTGATGGTCGGGGAGGAGCTGCGGAATCCAAGCTCCTCCAGATGCAGCAGAGAGTTGATGAAGGGACCTCCTCTGTGCAGCATCTGGTGACAGAATCATTTTTAATCAGTCTGATGTGATCCTACAGGAGACGTCGAGTTTGATAACAAATCAAAGTTCGAGGCAGAAACACAGAATTCACACTTCACCTTCCCGAGCAGCTTCACAAATAAAGGCCAGAGCTTCAGGACGTTTGCTTCGTTCTTGGACATGAAAAGCTTCTGCAGCTCTGGGATCAGTTTCTGTGAAGACAGACGCAGTTTAAGTATTTTCTCAAATGATGGAGCCGAATGTTTTCAGCTTACGTTGCAGCTCTCAGTTTACTCACCGTCGCCATCATTGGTTCGATGATCGCCGCCACCCCCGTCTGTTTCTCCAGCAGCAGGGGCATTCCCATCTCCATGGCGGCCGCGGCCCGGAGACGCACCTTGGAGGCGGAGTGGACGACCAGAGGAATGACCAGCTTCGCCCAGCGCACGGCTCCATCGCCCATCGGAGCTGGAACCTGCTCCAGCAACCTTCAAAAACCACCATCAGTCAATATCAATGGACTTTAGTCTCTTCTACACAAGTTTCATCACATTCAAGGAGCCTGTGATTCATAATTATGACCCATTCTTACCTGATGATTACGTTCAAGGCTTCATGCTCCATTACAACAGACTGGATGTCTTCCCTGCTCCACACACTCTCCAGCGTTCCCAGTATAGACGGAACCTGAAGAACAAGAACCATCGTGGATCAGTGTGGACACGTTTCATCCACAAATAAAAACAAAAACCTGCACCTCTGCTCTGTTTGCAGCTTCATCTTCCTGGATTTAAATATCTCACTTTTTTGGAAACTACATCTGGAGGAAAGCTCTGTTTGGAGACGACCCACAAGGCTCTGGTGCACGTGTTCTTGTCCGTGGACTTCACCACCAGGGAGCAAAGTGCTGACACTATTTCTGCTGCAAAGGCTTCTGGGAAACAAAGAGGAGAGCATCGCCATGAGCAGTGACGTCATTATATAAACAATATAATCCCAGCGGGTCTATAATAATAACGAGGAAGTATAAAATATGGAATTGAACGTACCAGGCACGCCGGAGACTACTGGAGAATGGTACACGCAGAACCCCAGCGCCTGCAGGGCGGCTTGGCTCAGCTCGGCGCTCGGACTGGTGACGTGGATCTGGAGTTTAACGTGGAGATTATCAGATGTTGAGCTTCAGAACCAAAACGGGAGATTTATAGAGATTCCTCTGGTTTTAACAGGACGCGTTAATGAGACTCACCAAGATGCTTTTACCCAGACGAGAAAAGTGCTTTTCAACTGCAGGGAGGAACTGACGAGCTTCTTCTCCGCTGAGGCGGCTGCAGAGGACAAAGAGGAGTTATCTTCATGTTGCAGCCGAGGCCGTGTCCCGGGAATGTGTCCGACTCGTAGAGACTTACCTGGCGATGGTGAGGTATGCGTCCGTGTGCTCGGACTGTCCAGCAGCGCTGTCCTCCAGGGACTCCAGCAGAGGGAGGAGGCTGGAGCTGCTCGGAGGCTCCGCCGTCGCCATCATTATTACTCAAGGCCTTTAAATAAAGATATGAAAAACATAAGATGCAGAAAGGGAAAGAGAGAGTTTCCTCCTGAGCTCCTCGTGTCTGCACGTCAAAGACAGAAGAGACGTCTGTGTGAGGCTGAAGACGTGAAAGACAGAACAGGACAAAAACTGACAGGAGGGAAAAGAATGGGGCTGATTAACGTGCAACAATTAATTTTGAAACACTTTTACAATAACGAAATGTTAAATTGATAAAATATAAAAGTTATCGACCTAATGTAGATGCTTGAAGACATACATTAAGGTTGAATGAACCACACATCTGCCACAAGAAACTTTAACTTGTCTGATTGTGTTATTTTAAATCTACCAAACTAATTTTATGAAATTCAGTGGAGGGGTGGGGTTCGACCCCGGTAAGAAACCATTCACATACACACACACACACACACTTTCTACAAATGTCGAGATAAGGAGTTGTTAATCACTCTCTGACCAACTCTTCTTATTAAATCAGGTTGTCACTGGGTTCTCTGTGCTCGACCATCGGGTGTCCCCGGACTTTCTCTCTCATCCCAGGGTCATTCCAGATGTTCGGGATGTGGATCTTTTCAATATTGTGCTAACTGGAGGATTCTTACATATCCTGCACGCTGTCTTATATTCAATTTTATTTGTTAAATCTGTTCTCTAGTGTGTTTATGGTTCATGTAAACACACCTACCTGCATTGAGAGACGTTAACAGATGCTTGTTTCATACCTGAGTGATGTTTAAGTGTCCACTGTTTCCAGATCTGTAAAAACAAGCAGGTTACAGTTAGTTGTGTGCCTGTGTGTGTGTGTTTGTTTGATGTTATCACAGGCCATCACACACACACGCACACAGGAAGCATAAACAAAGTCACAACAAAGTTTCCAACACACACACAGACAACACAAACACACACAGTGTCATGTTGGTGCAGCAGCTGATGTGGGTCAAAACGAGCTAACGGTACCTAGCATCATGTTAGTTAGCAGCGTTAGCTTGTAAAGTTTTGCACTCACACAAACAGGTGGAACACTGATGCTAGTCAGGCTGTTAGCACAAGCTAACACATGCTAACCTCCACACAGCCCATCATTATGAGGACTAACACACCGGTTTGTGCACCGACCTTTCCGGGACAGGGCTCCGCGGGGATCCGGGGAGAAGCTCCAGAGACACCGACTCGCGGCCGCAGGTTCCCCCGGCTGTCGGCTCCTCTCTCCGGGTTCGGATCGTCAGCTTCTCCTCCTCCTCTTCGTTTCCTCCGCTTCTCGTTCTGTGGTCCCGCGAAACCCGCTGGCGCCAAACCACCACGCCGACGTACGAAATTACCTTTGACCCGCGGCACGTCACATCCCGGCCCGCCCACTTCGCCTTATAAGGACAACAGCAGCAGAACAAATCAATAACGGAATCAATAATCGATGGAACGTTTTGTATTCAAACTGGAAACTCCACTGACACCGTGTACTGGGAACTGGAAATGTTCAAGAGCAGCAAATACTTTCATGTACAATGTTCAGGTACTTGTACTTCACCTGAGTATTAACCTTATGGTCCTACTATAATTATATGTTTACATTTATTGTGATGTATTGTGTTGTAGATAAAGTCAAAACAAGTCTGTGTACATAATGTTTTCCATGTGCAAAGTGTCATAATAAAACTTAACAATGTGCATTATGCATGTATGTCACTGTTTACATATGTAAGTGAGGTATAAATATACTATAAAGGTGTTAATTATGTCTTATATACAGTATGTAAAGTATTATTAAAATAATATATATAAATATAAACATTAAAAAGTGACTTTCCATAAAGCTAGATATGAATATTATATAGGCTTCATAATAACATGGTGTTTTTTAAATATGATATATAACTAAAATTGACTTCACAAATTAAAGTTGATTATATGTTTTTGAAAGTTTGTCGGAGGAATCCAGCAGAAAAAGAATAAAAGTGATTTCAGTGTGTGTTCACACATTGAGAGATTTAAGCTTTTGTTTGGTTATAATTGTAATTTTCACGGAAGATTTTTAAATGATTTAAATTGTTTTTATTCTTGCTTAGCAGCAAGTTCATAAATGTAAATTCACAAAAACAAAAACTTTGCTTATATATTTTCACTAAGTATGAAATGATCACAAGTTGTATTACTTCTTTCAACTCAAAAGCTGCTTGTTTTCATCTTCCTTAACTATTTATAGCTTTAATTAAATTTGAATATACTTATTGATATACCTGTGCGACACATTCACCTTCTGTCTTACTCATAATGTTTTTACCTCTAGATGTAAATATGCCAACGAAGTTGTTTTAAAAATGTAAAACTATATGATACAAATAATAATAACAACAGAATTCTAGTGTTACACATAACATACAGTGCAACACAATAGATCATTCAGCTTTACTTTACATCATGGAATTCTGGGAAAGATTCATGGGAATAACCAGAAATGTTTCTATAAATGAAACCCCAGGACAGTGAATATAGAGTCAGTACAATTTAATAACCCATAAACGTCATAAAGTCTCATTTATTACAGCACACGATGTGACCAATAACATTATAAATACAGCAACATGACATCAGTGTATTAAAGCATCAGTGAAAGCTCTGGGTGAAGTTGTGTTGGAACAGAGACGCGTTAAAGGCTGAGTATTGAAGCTGGAATCCTCCGGCTGTGACTGAAGCATCAGACAGGAACTTCAGCGTCATCACGTTTCCTGTGAAACAGAAAAATATCAAATTGGTGAGTCGGATGTCGACAGAAATCTTTTACCTGTCTTCAAATGGAAATATTTGAAGTTGATTTCTCACCTGTGCTGATGATATCATCAGGTAAATATTCACCACAGAACCTGAGAGGAAACAGAGGAAACAAAAACAGAAATTCAATTGTTTTTATAGTTTCTCAAACGTGAGGATTTTCTTTATCTTACATTATCACATCTGAATATCTTGATGGTTTTTTAATTGTTGCTTGGACAACACCAGAATCCCGAAGACGTCACTTTAGGTTTTCGTAACGTTTGATGGTCATTTTTACATTTATTACTTGATAATTTGAGAAAAAAGTTGTTGCTTTCAGACACACACTCCAGAGAATGTCCACAAATCTTTTTCCAGACTTGTTATTTCACGTATGGGGAAAGAAACAGGAGATTTTCTGGGTCGGACGAGTTCTTCCTAAACCTTAAATCAGACGGACATTTACCCGACGAAGCATCAGGATCAGTGTTTTTAATCATCTCACCTCCCGACAAAGCCTGAGACGTCGTCGTAGCTGTCGAACGCCTCCAGGTAATCGGCCATGCACGCCACGTCGTCCTCCACGTCGAACTCCAGGAAGCGGAGGTGTATCCTCTGGCCCAGGCGGACCCGGATGTGCCAGTAGCAGATCTGCTCGTCCTGGTACTCCTCGGGGAAACCGGGGGAATGAATGACCTTCTCCTGCTCTGTCAGCACTCCGCCACACTCCTTCGCTGTGACACACGACAGGTTCATCTCTCGAATACGTGTTTTAATGCTCAGGTTGAACTTAAATTCACACAGACCCAGGTTTTTATTTGGATCTGAACCAAATTTCACACAAGATCCATGAACTATTCAGGTCAAAGAAAGATTCGATGAAAACAAACCTGTCAGCATCTTGACTTTCTAGTGTTTACTTGCAGACATTGAACAAAAAAACCTTTATACTCCTTTTTTATATACACACAGTGCCCTATAATTACAACCACACTTGTCATATCACTGCAGTAACAGGACTCCTGTCAACTGAGGACGTGGATAAACTCATTCTCGGGCGAAACGATTCCCCACGAAGCTGTTCGGGAGTCAGCTGGTGGGATTGGGCAGTAGTTGGTTTGGGGGTCTGTCTCTTGCGTGTGAGCGCTGAATGAATTCAGAGCAACAGAAGGAGGAAATCAAACACACATGTGGAGGCCGGTGACAATGGCATCAAAAGCTTCTCCAGCAGTTGTCCTGGAGGGATGTGAGCTTTTCTCTACTGTAGATCGTTAAAACAGTGAGTTTCATGTTTTATTTAGACGGAGAAATGGCTCCAGAGCTGATGAATGGATGCACATGACTCATGTACCCAGCAGAGGATAACAAGTGATAAAATAATGTAGTTATATGAAACAGCTGCTCCTCCTCTAAACCCCATAAATGATCTAAATTAAATCTGATTTAATGTCAATTTCCTGAACATTTAAAAATGTCTCATTAGTAGTTTGACAAGGAGCAGTTTATTTTTCAATTGTATAATGTAATTTTGATCCGAATTCTCTAATTGAAAGTTCCAAGTTGCTGTAATCATCATTTTATATTAGTGGAGAACCAACAGATTTATCAACCGACTAACTCTGAAGCTCCTCTCAGCTTTTTGGAGCTTTTGTTTTAAACATACTTATACCACAACTTTTTATTTCCTTGGTTCACTCTCACGGCTTTCACCACTTTGGGTTTTCTGTGAAAATCTAGAAAAACTTTCAGAGCATTTAGCATTTAATATGAGGTTTGAGTAAAAAATTGAGAAATGCAATATTACAATTGTAGATGTGTTTTTAAAAACTGAGATAGTCCCTTTGTTTGTAGTTGTTTTGTGTGTATGTTTGTCTTTGTACATGTCGGCCATGTGAAAGACACATTGATGTCCCAGCCCACAGTTCAGAGCTGTGGTTTTGGAACTGTCTCTCAGGTCAGATTGTGTCGTAGTGTCTCCTCCAGCTTCTTATCCCAACTCTGACTTCCTGCTCCTGGTTTATTCCTGGTCTTAGCCTGATAAGTCACAGGGTGGAACTCAGACTCTCATGTGGTCCCTCCTGTTTCACTTGAAACAAGGTGATGACAAAACCCCGAGTGAGTCTGTGGAGTCTCAGACCTGATGACTAATCTTAACCTGAGGGTCTCCACCCCCCCTCCCCTCTGACTCTCAACCACAGCCACACAGTCACCACGAGTACTGGGAAGTTTTACGGGAGGGAAAGTATCGGTAACACAAATACTCACAGTTTGGGTTGTAGCAGTACACGTCCCACTTCTCGCTCTTGTTCAGCCTGTAGCCGTAGTCGATGATTCCCACTTTCCCAAAACCACAGTTGGCCCCGGGTTTGACGATGGGATATCCAACACGTCCTTTATCAAACCATCCAGCTGCACACACATGGAAACCTGAACAGAGCAAAACATCTGTTGAATGTTTAATGCAGCGACGCACGGTCGATTAACGGTGATTTGTCCGGTCGGCTTATAAACTAAAACGTCTCTGAACATTAACTTGAGAAAATCCAGATGTGAGAGTATAGAAGATGAGCTGTGATTAGTAGAAGTAGTGAAGGTTGTTTTTTTTCTCAAACTTAATATTAAGATAAGAAAGTGAAGCATGATGTCTCTCTTCATTCCAGAGGTTTGAGAGCAGAACATGATTTTGATTTCACATTTAGATTAGCTTCACTCGAAACCCTGCGCTCACACTCAAATAACTCCAACTTGTGCTAAAACTGTGTAGTGACACTAAAATGGATCCGCCCTTGTTGTGGGTGCGCTAGTGTTACGTCTTTAAGAGGCAGATACGGGAGTGCATGAACCTGGTTGGGACAATTTCAATTGCAAGTGCACAGGTTGCGTTCAAGCAGAGCAAATCTAAGCAGAAGCAGGAGCTAGTCGAGTGCAAGCGGAGGGTTTTCAGTGAAAGCATCACAAAACCTGATGAAGAAATCAGTAAGTCCTGTTCTCAAACTGAAAGACCACCATCAACTCCCAACGTCTCCTTAGAATAAACCTGGATAAACCCTCTGGTGACGGCTACAGGATGTGTTTAGTTTGTTCTTGTTGCTTCAGGGTTAAGTTACAATCGGCCGGTGGAGTCCTGATGAAAGACGGACCTCCCTGGTGGAGAAGCTCTTTAGATCCTAATGTCAGGATTCAAGTGTCTGAGCCATGGGAACAGTCATAGAACCACGAAGGTGTTAACAGGTTTCACAGTTGTCCCCTGACCTTTAATCTTTGCACATCAGAACCTCTGCACGTTAAAAGCATTCCAGTGAGTTGAGACGTGCATCACGACCGAAACATCAGAGATCCGTCCGCAGATGTTACGTTTCATTTGCTTCACGGGAGGAAAGCAGGATAAACACTGCCAGTGTGTGTCTGCTGTGCATTGTGGATGTGTTTGTGCGTTGCAGGTTGCCACAGACCTATTTGGCGGGCGGCCTCCAGCTGTGCGTGAGTGGCCAAATCCCCCCCCTCGTACTTGCAGACGGCCTTGGCCTCTTTATACGTCAGCTGGTATCTCCCTTTGCGAGACTCCCGGTGGTAAACTCCAGCTGCTTGTTCTGTCGCAGAGAGAAAACAAAGAGAGGAGAAACAAAGCTGCTGAAGAACAAGTCCCAGTTACATCAGGCACGTTTCCAGAATTTTTGAAAATCCCCCCCACTCGACTTATGCGGCTGCAGTGGAGCCGGTGAAGAAGCAGATTAACCGTGTGACATTCTCTTCATTTTGTTGGAAGTTCAACAAAAGTGTGGTCACTTGCCTAATGGCCTGGTTAGCGGGAGGGCGTCTGCTGATCCTGTTTTGGTCTTAACACATGCATGACTGCAGGAATTAGCTCCGAGCTGATGTTATGATTTGCTTGTGTCTCGAGGTAAATGACCTTTATTTTAGCCGATTCTAACCCCGGTGGCTTCAGTCTCATTTGATTTAGGTCTGACTTTTGAAGCTGCTTCACAAATGAGGCCTTCTGACCTCTGAGGGATTCTGTGAGTGAAACTTCTCGTCCTGTACCTGCGAACACCTCCTGTCCGACTTATGTAAACGCTCTGCACCTGATCCGGGTATGAGGTGAACTCATTAGTGATATGAAACACGTTCTCCTTCTACAGTAGCAGGCGTTAGCTTCACCTCATAAAAACATAAAGAACAGGCTCCAGAACGTGAGAGGGAGCAGTTAAACTTGAGCAGAAATGAAACGAGACTCTGTGGTGAAAACCTCGTTTCAACAGAAGCAGAACCTGAATGAAGTCATATTCCTCCACTGGCCTCTTTCGGACCCTGAGCCAGGTCATAAACAAGGAGTGTGGACAAGGAGAAGCAGCTGGACTTTCCCTGGTCTCTCTGTGGAGACACGGTGGGAAGTGTTCACAGTCGCAGCTGGAAACTCAAAGCAAAGACCTGATGGCTCAAAACTTTTTAATTCAATTAGCTACTCGTTATTCTGATTTCTATGATTTACAAAGTCCTGCTCATTAAACATACAAGGTAAATACAACTGTTTATGAAGCCTGAATATAAGTGGACTGTATTTATTTAGTTTTTTTGACTAAGTTTGACACAGATATAGCTGAACAACAAAATAGATAGATAGATAGATAGATAGATAGATAGATAGATAGATAGATAGATAGATAGATAGATAGATAGATAGATAGATAGATAGATAGATAGATAGATAGATAGATAGATAGATAGATAGATAGATAGATAGATAGATAGATAGATAGATAGATAGATAGATAGATAGATAGATAGATAGATAGATAGATAGATAGATAGATAGATGATAGATATATAGATAGATATATAGATAGATAGATAGATAGATAGATAGATAGATAGATAGATATATAGATAGATAGATAGATAGATAGATAGATAGATAGATAGATAGATAGATAGATAGATAGATAGATAGATAGATAGATAGATAGATAGATAGATAGATAGATAGATAGATAGATAGATAGATAGATAGATAGATAGATAGATAGATAGATAGATAGATAGATAGATAGATAGATAGATAGATAGATAGATAGATAGATAGATAGATAGATAGATAGATAGATAGATAGATAGATAGATAGATAGATAGATAGATAGATATGGTACGATAAGGTTGGATAAGATTGATGCAATATGATCTGAAATATAGAATACTATAGATAAGACAGATCTGATATAATAGATACTATACAATAGATATGATATGATACAATCCAATAAATACTTGAAATACAATACAATATACACAATGGAATTAGATACAATACGACACTTTAACATTAACTACGACACAATAGATATGATAGAAAAACACAACACACTATACACAATGCAAAAATATAAAAATACACTCCAAAATGCTAAGGCATAAAACTTTTCAGAATAAACATAATATAATCATATCAAATCTGCTGTTTACAATATGCTTACAGGATATAACAGTTATTTTGGAGCCTAAATTTGAGTTGTTACTCGACCTCTTTCAGCTCAGTGGAGAGAAACGGATGAAGTCGTGCCAGCGACATGTTTCTACAGCAGCAAGAAGAAGGGAAAGATCTTTACCGAGCCATATGGAGTTATGAAATATTCCGTTCCTGAAGCCCCACGCCTGCGTCTCCTTCAGCAGGAGGCCGAGTGTCCAGAGCAGAGCGAGGAGGTGCATCCTGATCCTGCTGCCTTTCTCTCCAGATGTTTCCAACAGCTCCCTCTCTCCCTCTCCCTCTCTCTCTCCCTCCCTCTCTCCTCTGGCTTTATAAAGGAAACAGTGGGAGCTGCTGCCTCCCAGGAGAAGTGGGCAGTTCCCACTGAGACCAGTCACCGACTGCTGCTGCTCACTTATCTCATTACTCACATTGTTCTACTTTCTGTTGGCTGGAGATTTTATACTTGGAAGTTACAGTTTATTCTTACTATGTATTCAAGGTATTAGAATATAAATATACTTGACTTTAACAGATTGAAACATCTTATATACTTGATGCCGTGATGATTAATAAGGATTAATACTATATTTCCAGTTTGTTTACTCATCACACACACAAATTATGTTAACCCACTGATAATACCTTTACCTAGAACTTTCAAAAATTACAAAACGATAGAAGCAATAAAAGTACAAGAGAATCTTCATCAACATCATCACATCAATTTGTTTATTATTAATCTGAATCTGCCAAAACAACTAAAGTTGTCAGATACATGAGGAATTAACTGGAGGGGAGTAAGAGTTTAAAAACTCTTTAGTGGGACTAATAGGTATATCTCAGAACAGTCAAGCTTCTTCACCTTTTCATGTTATGTTATAATGAAAAAAATCTCTATCTAGACTTTATTTTACATTCAACTCTGTAGTCTGACAATTCTGGCACATTTATTTAAAAGGATGTCATCTGTCATCACAATTTAAGTGAAGCTCATGTTCTTCCTATTTCATCTTTGGTCTGAGTCTCTGTGGTGAATATTCCACTGATTGGTGATGATCTGGATAAAACACACTGAGTCCAGGTTCAGATCTGGGAACAGGGAGAGAGAACCAAACTTTATGTAGAACTTTTCAAAAGTTACAAAAAGATAGAAGCAATTAGAGTAGAAGATGATCTTAATCAACATCATCACATCAATTTGTTTATTATTCATCTGAATCTGCCAAATTTCTAAAGTTGTCAGTTACATGAGGAATTAACTGGTGGGGAGTAAGAGTTTAAAAACTCTTAAATGGGAATAGTGAATATATTCAAAAACGTTTTCAAGCCTCTTCACCTTTTCATGGTATGTTATAATGGAAACAATCTATATCTACACTTTATTCTACATTTAAATCTGTATTCTGACAATTCTGGCACTTTTATTTAAAGGATTTCTTTATTTTTTATTATAAATAAATCTTGAAATATCACACTTTCATCACAATTTAATAGAAGCTCATGTTTCTCTTATTTCATCTTTGAGATCTTTCTTCACCTCGGTCTGAGTCACATCTGGGAACATCCGCCCCCCCCCCAGCGGCAGCAGATATCTGTGGGATTCATCATCACCATCACAAAGCATCGCATGTCGTCATGGTGATAAGATATGTGGAGTCCCTTCAGTATAGTTGCTCAACAGCTCAGACCACAGTGGGGGTGGGTGGGTGGGGGGGCTGAGGCTTTACCAGATGTTACGTGTCTCCCACAGCGTCATTAACAGGGAACACCACCAAACCATGTGTTTACACAGAAATCCTGTGTGCCAGGTTCAACCCCCTGAGATGATGAATGTGCTGATTCGGACATTTTGTTCTCATCAAAACAACAATCGGGAATTTACCAATGTACAAATGTACAGTTACAAAATCTGCTCTTATAAAGTGTTTAGATAGAGAGAGCGAAAGAGAGAGAGAGAGAGAGAGAGAGAGAGATAGAGAGAGAGAGAGAGAGAGAGAGAGAGAGAGAGAGAGAGAGAGAGAGAGAGAGAGAGAGAGAGAGAGAGAGAGAGAGAGAGAGAGAGAGAGAGACTATTAGAACATGTATACCTCAAAACATAAGACAAATAAATTTTACAAAACCATATTTAAGAATCGTAAACGCTTTGATTCGTCTGTTTGGAGAACAACTCGTCTTTTTCGCAGAATCACAGGTTAATGAGAAAGGGCAAACACACACACACACACACACACACACACACACACACCAATGGCTGCTGGGTAAAATTGTCCTGAATTGGTTCCAGATTCTGGAGGAAATGATCTGTACCTTCTTCCCACTGCGCCCTCTCTCCCTCTCTAACCCAAGCATGGAAAGTCCGTCTCAGACGCAGTAATTGTGACAAACTGTAAATTACAACTGCATCTTAGGGATTCGTCATCATTTCCATGCGCCGCTCCACCGCAGGAGGGCAAAGTGTCAACGCACAGGGTGGACTGTCTCGTGATTAATCAACAGCTCGGTTATTCATTCTGCTGACGTCATGTCTGTGAAACATGACAGAGCTGATATGAAAACTCTCATTTCTTCATCTCAATTTAGCAACATCAGTGTGTGACATGTTCCTGTGAATGTAACTGGATTTATGCTTCTGCGTTGGTGGACGCAATTTGTATTTAAACACATTTAATTGATTAAATGTGTCCTTGTGAATCAGTTAAGTTGGGAAACTGAATTAATCATGTTTACAACCTCTTCTACGCTGTGAGAGTTAAAGGTTGAAGAGGAAACAGCTTCACTAGATCACAAAACAGGTTGTAACACTCTTCATCTTGTTCGTCCTCGTCTTCAAATCAGAACCACACATTTGCCCTGAAACTGCTCAGCAACCACACACAGAAACCTTGAGTTAGAGAAACGTTTTACTGGAACTGTTTTGTTTTCATTCAGCTGAAAAGCCGCGGCCTCCTGCTGCTGGAAACACATTTAATAAAAGCAAAGTCGGAGAGAATCAAAACATTCCAGTTTCCGAGCTGCTAAACCGGAACTGTATGATAATTTACCATCATAGTCATTCCATCCATTAGTCATATGGAAATAATCTTTATACCTCAGCTCCTAAGGTTAAAATCAATATTCTACATTTATAATGGATCCAATGAAGCTAGTGGAGCATTTAGCATCTGAGGCTCCTTCAGGAGGAGGTGGAGACCAAAAACAGAGCAAAAACGAGGAGGAATACTGGACACAACTGCAGATTAGTGATCATTTTAATGAATATATCCCATAATAGTTCATAACATAGACTGTATATAACGATGGATGACATGAAAGGGCCCCAAGAGTGAAGCCAAATCATCTTGATCACCCCCTGGTGGCTGGCTGCAGTACAGGCTATAAACTCAATCGCCTGTTTATTGTTAGAATTTAAAGTAACGGTTTAATAAATGTCCTCAAAGTTGGTTTCAGTCATTTTAGAAAGTTCTTATCACACTGATGTTTGTTCCAAGTGTATATTTTTAGGATAAACATGGTATTAAACTGAGACGCCTGAACGAAGACTCGTCATTACATCAAAACGCAAGATGGTGGCACCTGAATATTTTGGCTTCATTTTTGTACAATGGGAAGAAGAGGAGACGCGTCGTCCATCTTGATATACTGTCGATGGTTCACAGGCACTTTGGAAAATCAACATAACGATGAAAACTTGTCAGCGTGTTTCCACAAACACATCACTTCAGCTTTAAAGTTCCCCTCAGTTATTCTCTTACCTTCCGGTATAAAACCTACATGAGTATAAAGGTGTTTGTTTGACTTTGGTTGTGACAGAGTCAGGAATCTAAAGCAGACGCAGGAAGTTCTGGAGAACATGTGGAGCCTCCGAAGCCTGCGGAGGAAGAAGAGCCGCTGCCTGGCCTTCTCCCTGATGGAGTCTGTGTGATGGGTCCAGGTCAGGTCCACTGATGTGGACCCCGAGGAACTTGAAGGTGCTGACTCGCTCCACCGGGGTCCCGTTGATGGAAAGGGAGGCGTGTTCCACTCCTTGTCTCTTCCTGTAGTCCACGATCAGCTCCTTAGTTTTGTTGACGTTGAGAAGGAGGTTGCTGTCAAGATGTCAGGACTCTGACCTCCTCTCTGTAGGCCTTCTCATTGTCGCCAGTGATCAGGCCTATGACAGTGGTGTCATCAGCAAACTTGATGATGGTATTGGAGCTGAGGGTGGCCACGCAGTCATGTGTGAACAGGGAGGACAGGAGAGGACTGAGCACACAGGCCTGGGGGGCACCGGTGTTGAGAGTCAGGGTGGAGGAGGTGGAGCTGCCGATCCGCACCGCCTCTGGTCTGCCCGTCAGGAAGTTCAGGATCCACTCACGCAGGGCGATGTTAAGCCCAAGGTCTCTGAGCTTGGTGACGAGCTTCAGGGGCACAATGGTGTTGAATGCTGAACTGTAGTCGACGAACAGCATTCTCACATATGTGTCCCTCTGGTCCAGGTGGGAGAGGGCAGTGTGGAGGGTGAGGGAGATGGCATCTGCAGTCGACCTATTTGACCTGTAGGCAAACTGAAGAGGGTCCAGAGAGTCAGGGAGGAGGTGATGAAGGGAGGGATGAGGTAATGAAGGGAGGGATGAGGTAATGAAGGGAGGGAGGAGGGGATGAAGGGAGGGAGGAGGTGAGGAAGGGAGGGAGGAGGTGATGAAGGGAGGGAGGAGGTGATGAAGGGAGGGAGGAGGTGATGAAGGGAGGGAGGAGGTGATGAAGGGTTGGACCTGCCGCTCAAAGCACTTCATTATGATGGAAGTGAGTGCTACTGGGCGGTAGTCATTCAGGCAGAGGATTTTAGTTTTCTTGCGGACAGGGACAATGATGGTCTTCTTGAAACATGCGGTGACTAGAGACTGGAGCAGAGACAAGTTGAAGATGTCTGTGAACACATCTGCCAGCTGATCTGCACACACCTGGAGGCCATCAGGTCCAGGTGCCTTGCGTGTGTTGATCCGGTTGAGAGATCTCCACACGTCTGCCCTGGATATGACGGGGGGGGCAGCGGTCCTCCTGGGCCTCTTGGATCTCCACAGCCGGGGGGCTGCTCTCAAAGCATAAAACGTGTTCAGATCCTCTGGGAGAGATGCAGACACATCATCAGCACTGCTGGTCTTAGCTTTGTAGTCTGTGATGGTTCTCAGTCCAGCCCACATGTTCCTAGTGTTGGAGCCCTTGCAGTGGGACTCCACTTTGTCCCTGTAGAGTCTCTTAGCACTGCTAATAGCACTCCGGAGCGCGTACCTGGACTTCCTGTATTCCTCCAGATCCCCTGAGATGTAGGCAACGGTCCTTGCTTTGAGTTTAGCTTGGACGTCACCATTAATCCAGGGCTTCTGGTTTGGAAATGTTCGTACAGAAATCCTGGGTACGACCTCATCGATGCATTTGCTGATGTAGCAGATGACCGCGTCCGTGTACGTGTTGATGTCATCATCCTGGAACACGCCCCACTCCGTCGTGCTGAAGCAGTCCTGAAGAGCCGAGTCTGATTGGTCGGACCACCGCTGAATGGTCCGAGTCACCGGTCTGTCACGCTTGAGTTTCTGCCTATAGGAAGGCAGCAGCAGAACTGAAACGTGATCTGATTTGCCGAATGGGGGGCGGGGGAGGGCCTTATACGCACCCCGGAAGGGAGTGTAAACATGGTCCAGCGTGTTCGCTCCGCGGGTCGGACAGCTGATGTGCTGATGGTATCTCGGCAGGACTTCCCTCATCTTGGCGTTGTTAAAATCCCCGGCCACAATGAACGCAGCCTCGGGCCGTGATGTCTCTGTCCTGTCGATAACCGCATGCAGCTCGTCCAGCGCCAGGTTGGTGTCATCCCGAAGAAATAATCTCCACATCCGAGCACCACAGATTGTTCACCATGAAGCAGACACCTCCTCCCTTGCTCTTCCCCGAGTTAATTGTCCGGTCCTGGCGGTGAATGGAGACCCCCTCGGGAACAATGGCGGAGTCCGGGATCGATGAGTCGAGCCAAGTCTCCGTGAAAACCATCACGTTACAAAACTTGATGTCCCGTTGAAAAGCCATCCTGCTACGAAGTTCATCCAGCTTGTTATCCAGGGACTGAACATTAGCCAGAAGAATGCTTGGTAGAGGAGGCCGGTTCTCACGTTTCCTCAGCCGGACCAGGACGCCTGCTCGGAACCCTCGTTTCCTTCGTCGTCGCCTCCGTGTTCCAGGTATCGCAGGTAACCAGCGCCATGGGTAGTCTCCTTTGTTTGTTGTTGGTGGCGGTGAAAAAGTGTTTTTTATCCTTAACCCGATGGAAAGAAGTTGTTCTCTATCATATGTGATGATAGGGCTCGCTTTACTGGAGTGCACAATGCAAAATAAAGTAGAATAAATAACAAAAAGATAGAAAAAAGAGCAAAGCTGTGGGAGAGCGCGAGACACAGCAGCCATCCTCGGCGCCATCGTCAATCGAGTGTAGTAGCATTTAACATTTAACAACATGAAAGCATCCTGTTATTAACAATTGTATGTCTTTTTTAATGACCAAAAGGTCAAATTAATTGGGGTACAATGATTTCTTATTGGCATGTTTCAAGTGTTTTCGTTCCTTTCTTAAGTTACAGTTATTAAATAAAACTTTTTTCTGATATTCTTTGTTTTTGTCCTTCCATAATAAGTAATGTATAAAGGCCATACATCAACCATCTCCTGGAGACCTGGGGGCTGATTTGTGTATAAAACTTTTTATTTTTGCTCTCCCGGATGGTGGCCATCTTGGATTTTGGGGTCAACAGGATGTCTTAATGTCAAAATGATGTCAGAATCACAATCTTCATGGTCAATTTACCACAAAAAGTGTCCTCATACATTATTTTAGGTGCTCTGGTTAAAAGTTAATTTGTGTATCAAAAATTACATTTTCGCTCTACCAGATGTTGGCCATCTTGGATTTCGGGGGTCAAGATGATGTCTAAATGACAAAATTATGTCAGAATCACAATCATTATGGTCAATTTACCCCAAAAAGTGTATTCATACATTATTCTAGGTGCTCTGGTAAAAAAGTTACTTTTACAAGATGGTGCCGGCTGCCATTTGTGATTTGGCCCTCTAGCGACAAATGCCGACATTTTTGCGAGGGACATGGGGGGTAAATCTTTTATAAAAGGTGTAAAGAAGTCAAATCAGTCGTCAAAACATATTAGCCAGAGAATGGTCACGGAATTGAGGTCCCTGACCTGACTAGTAGTGTCTGATTGTATCACTGATTACAAGGCAAAACACCTGATGGTGCAAAGGGAATTAATGACACATTGTAAAGGTCACCGCAGTGCACTTTATGGATCAAAAAAAAGTTACATATGTCATTGGTCAGACACCTTAAAACTATAGGAATGAGGAAATGGATCTATGTATGTATTTGTTTATTATTTGTGTGATTGTTTATTATTTGTGTGATTATGTAAATATGGGGTTTTTGTAAAGGAAATGTGTTAAATATGGGGAAGTGACGTCCCGCCGAGAGGTGTGTGTTTTTTTTGGAGCTGCGGGCGGGCGGTGCGGCCAGTGGTTCGAGGAACTGGATATATCATTTACAACCGAAAGGATTTTTTTTCTCTGGAACGGGATTATTACCTGGGTGTTTTTTGTAATGGCTTATATCGTGGACTGAACATTTTCTGGGCACTGGAAGGGGGTGAGAAAGTGTGGTCTTTGATTTGTTTGCGGCACTCACCTCGCCACACCTGCAGACATTTTTGTTTTGGACGTTTGTTGGGGATTATGTTTGGACCTGGGGTGGGAAAATATTGTTGTTTGAGTGTGTGTAAATAGCTTGTTTATGTTCACGGGTCCGCCAATGTTTGCGGGCACGAGCGCGGGGGGTTATTGGTGTTTTGTGTAAATACAGTATATAATAAGCAACCTGTTTGAGTGTTTTCCGTTTATATATATATTTAGTTAATTTTTGGTAAGACCGATCACTAGGTTATCGGTCCAATTAGGGATTTTTCGTTTATGTTAACTTGTTCAGGCAGCGTGCAACAAACACAGTGGGTCGGCTCCGCCCGTGTCCTTTAAATTTAATGCGTAGTAACTTTGCCCTGGGGTTGAAACAGGGCGATTTGTTACAGAGTGGTGGCCAGTATGGGGACCAGTGGATGATAAAATTAAAATCGATATCGCTGTGTACGGAGCATGTGCGTTTGTCCCGAGGAGTTTTTTTCTCCCGTCGGGCTTTTGTTTGTTTCAAGTTAAAATAACACGGGCCGAAAATTGTGTTTGATACAACGAATTCTTCAGTATCACGGCACTTTACGGGTTATCTATATTTCATTAAGAATTAAGTTGCATAACTGTGTTGTTTTTTCCAATAACTGTATTAGATATTCAGTGACTGTTAAGTTTAATTAATTGATTTGTGGCATAACTGTGTTGTTTTTTCCAATAACTGTATTAGATATTCAGGGACAGTTAAGTTTAATTGATTTGTGAAGATTAGGATCAGAGCAGGGTAGCTGTGCAAACATGGCCTACCTATATATAAATATCTCTATACATACATGTATATTGCAACTACAGTACAGTGAATACATCCTTTTATTAACGAATACTGCAACATTAAGCACACATTTCCCTGAGGGCTTAGCTTCACTTGTCAGTTAAAATGGCGGCTTCAAGGCAGCAGGGGTCACCCAGGTGTGATGATGCACCTGAAGAGAGCTCACTGCCCCTCATCGATTTGGCTCGAAATATCCCTTCTCCTCCTGAAGATGACAATTATCGGCATGTTACCTGTAGACACAACCGCAGTGGCCTCAGTGAGGTAACCAGCATGCTGGAATCGATGTATCTTGACCCCCAGGATGAGGATCAACATCAATCAGAGGACAGTGATGATAATGGAGCCATTGGAGTGGAGGAACATCTGCAGGACTTACAGTTAAAAATTGAGTCTTTGGAGAACCGGTTTAAGGAAGCAGCCAATAGTACGCTCAATTGGGAGGAGGGGCTCCGAGCAGCAATTGATGCAATGGCTAAGGAGGCGAAGGAGTATATTGACACAAGGCTGCAGAGATTTGATCAAGCTCTGGTATCCTGCCTGCAGCGGAGGGATAAACGGTGGGATGAAGAACTTAAGAAGACCATCAACAAAAGCCGGTCTTCATGGAAGCCTGTTAGTTTCTCCACTCCGGCTGTGGTCTTGTCTGCCGGCCGCCAAACGTCTGTGAGAGATGGTTCACTCCCGGCCTCGGCCGCAGCTTCAGCTAAACCACCTATTAGAATGGAGTTTCCCCAGTTTGGTGACTCGAGGAGTTCAGCTGATGTCACTGATTTCATCGAACAGTGTGAGAACTTTCTTTCTTTAAGACCACTGAGTGACTTTGAGTTCCTGGGCACCCTTAACGCCGTTCTAAAAGGACCAGCACGGAGCTGGTGGTTAGCCGCTCGCAGCAAAATAGCTAATTGGGAGATGTTCAAAAATGCATTCCTGGAAGCTTTCTTGCCCACTGATTACCAGTCGGAGATTGAGGAGCAGCTCCGTTCTAGTGTGCAATCACCCGATCAGTGCCTGAGGGACTTTGCCTATGATCACCGGGCACTGTGCCTGAAGTGGAGTTCTGATATGGCAGAGGAAGAGGTGGTGCGGCGAATCCTCAGATCGTGTAATCCACGGCTGGCCAGTGGCCTACGTGGCATTGTGACCACAGTCGACCAGCTGGTTAAGGTGGGGTCTTTGATCGAGAAAGACTGGAGCAACTCCAAAGACTATTGGAACCGCGTTCAGCAGTCCCACTCTTCAGACCGTACTAGCAAAAAATCCAGCAGGAAACCTGAACATGGGCAGGGCCGTGGACATGGTGCGGATGTGGCATCGGTTCTGGGCAGTCCAACCCTCCTGGTGGTACCAGTAAGGATCAGAGGATCACACGGAGATGCCGTCCTTGACTCAGGCTGCACATACACATTGATGAACAGAACCTTATGGAACAACCTAAGGAGGGCTGGAGAGACTCTGAACGTGAGTGAAGTCCCGAGGTTCGTTATGGCCAATGGACATGAGAGTAAGGCTCTAGGGAAAACTAACCTGCTCCTCACCCTCAATGACACTCATGTCTCCATCAGCATTCATATATTGAGTGATGATCAGCTGTATATGCCTCTACTACTCGGGTTAGACTTTATGTGTGCAAGCCAGATAGTCTTAATGCCCCACCTTAGGAAGTATGTCATGCCAGGGGGGACAGAGCACAAGTTTTTAACGAAAACCCGGGATGCATTGCAGTGGGGGTTTCAAGGCTCAATAATCAATTTTTACGTAGCAGTATTTGAAGAGGCTAGCATCAAGCAGCCAAGTCTAGTAGAGGCTCAACCGGTGGTGGTTAGGCCACTGCTGCAGAAATGGCCTACAGTTTGGACAGAGTCCACAGGTGCAACTGAAATCGTAAAGCACAAAATCATGACCACGGATGAGCTGCCAGTGAGAAAGAGAGCCTATAGAGCATCGGTACATAAGCAAGCAGTCATCGAGGAGCAGATTAAGAAGATGCTCAGTGATGGTGTGATAGAGCCTTCCTCTTCTGCCTGGGCCTCCCCAGTGGTCTTAGTCCCAAGGAAGGATGGGACACCCCGTTTCTGTGTGGACTATAGAGGCCTCAACGCCAAAACGCATCACGATGCATATCCAATGCCGTTGGTGCATGAAATTCTGGAGTCCATGCAGGGGGCCCGATATTTTAGCTCACTGGATCTCCAGAGTGGTTACTGGCAGGTGGCCATGGACGAAGAAAGCAAAAGGAAGACCGCAGTGACCACCCATCTAGGCCTCTTCCAGTTTAGAGTTTTGCCATTTGGACTGCGGAACGCAGGTGCCACTTTTCAGCGGTTGATGGAATCTGTCCTTGGGGAGTTAAAGGGGAAAATCTGTTTCGTGTATATAGATGACATCATCATTTTTTCCAAGACTCAGGAGCAGCATTTACAAGACCTGGATGCTGTCTTCCAAAAGCTGCATGAGGCCAGCCTAACCCTCAATGTGAAGAAATGCCATCTTCTTCAGACTCAGTTAACATTTTTGGGGCATATAGTATCAAGGGAGGGTGTAGCCGTGGACCCAGCAAAGATTGTGGCCATATCAGCCTATCCAGCACCAACAGACTTGAAGAGTTTCCAAAGATTCCTTGGATTAGTGGGCTGGTACCACAAGTTTCTACCTAGACTAGCGGACATTGTGGCTCCACTGAATAACCTCAAGAGGAAAGGGGTATTGTGGGAGTGGACTGAGCAATGTCAAGACGCCTTCGAACATCTCAAGATGATGTTGCAGTCACCACCAGTGTTGGCTCAGCCGCAGCCGCTCCTTGGCTTCCAGGTGCACTGTGACGCCAGCGACGTGGGACTAGGGGCCGTCCTGATGCAGACTATTGACGGGGGGAGAAGGCCATAGCCTTTGCCTCAAGAACACTGCAGGGTGCAGAACTGAGATACTCCACCTCGGAGAAGGAGTGCCTAGCTGTCGTCTGGGCAGTGGAGAAGTGGCGACACTACCTAGAGGGGGAGATGTTCCAAGTATTCACGGACCACAGTGCTCTAACCTGGGCCTTTAACTGCCCTAAGACGTCGTCTCGCCTGACCAGATGGACTCTGCGGCTCCAGCCTTACTCCTTCAGAGTCAACTATAAGAAGGGCTGCTGTAATATTGTCCCTGATGCACTATCCCGGGCACCGCCATTATCAGAAGGGAACGTTTGTGTTGCGGTTCCAAAATCAAACTGGTCTGCCTTACCCAGCTCCCTCAAGATATTGAAAGCGCCCAGCAGTCTGACACACTTTGTAAAGAGCTTGGCCTTTCCATCGAGCAGCCCACACCTGGTCGCATTCACTATGAATACCAACAAGGAGTGTTGTACCGGGGTGTGCCTTCACAGTACGGGGGATTTAATTACCAGATGGTTACCCCAGATGTATTGGTGCCAGAGTTTCTGGTTTATTTTCACAACAGCCCTTTTGGAGGACATCTAGGGAGGATGAAAACCCTCCTGAAAATATTGGAGGTGGCGTGGTGGCCAACGGTCCGAAAAGATGTGTGGAGCCATGTCCGAGCCTGTTCTGTGTGCCAGCAATATAAGCCATCCAACGAGAAACCAGCTGGGCAACTCCAATCCACAGAGGTCAAGATTCCAGGAGAAATGATTGGAGTAGACTTCATGGGACCCCTACCACTAAGCAAAGGCCGGAATTCAGTGCTGATGGTAGTCGTGGATTACTACACCAAATGGGTGGAGCTTTTCGCCCTGAAGGATTCTAAGAAGCCAAAAGTCTGTCAGGTCCTGAAAAATGACATTTTCACTCGCTGGGGGGTTCCCAAGTACTTGGTGTCAGACCGAGGCCCCCAATTCACAAGCCAGCTGATGGCTAGCCTTTGTCAGTCGTGGGGCGTAACCCATAAGCTCACTACGGCCTACCACCCACAGACCAATCTGACAGAGAGGGTCAACAGGACCTTGAAGACCATGATCGCCTCTTTTGTGGGGAATTACCATTATGATTGGGACCGGGTTCTTGGTCGCACCCTCAAAGGCCCACTGGAGCGTCTCATACACCAGTCCCCTGCACCTAGCTCATCAGCATATCACATCCTACACTCACACACACAATTGCTGGAGGAGGTTGAAAGGCATGTTGGGGTGGCCAAAGCTAGACAAGCCAGATATTATAATGCACGACGCAAAGATGTACACTTTGCTGTTGGGGATCTGGTCTGGGTTAGGGCACATCCTTTGTCTAAAGCCTCAGCTAAATTCTCTGCCAAATTTGCACCCAGATGGTCAGGGCCTGTAAGGGTAGAGAAAAGGTTAGGTCCTATTAATTACCGAGTTCGTTGGGTGTCTGACAAAATGAAGGTGGACAATATAAATGTGGTCGACCTGAAACCCTACTATGGTCCCGATAAGCCGCTGGCTGGGGGGGGGGGAATGTAAAGGTCACCGCAGTGCACTTTATGGATCAAAAAAAAGTTACATATGTCATTGGTCAGACACCTTAAAACTATAGGAATGAGGAAATGGATCTATGTATGTATTTGTTTATTATTTGTGTGATTGTTTATTATTTGTGTGATTATGTAAATATGGGGTTTTTGTAAAGGAAATGTGTTAAATATGGGGAAGTGACGTCCCGCCGAGAGGTGTGTGTTTTTTTTGGAGCTGTGGGCGGGCGGTGCGGCCAGTGGCTCGAGGAACTGGATATATCATTTACAACCGAAAGGATTTTTTTTCTCTGGAACGGGATTATTACCTGGGTGTTTTTTGTAATGGCTTATATCGTGGACTGAACATTTTCTGGGCACTGGAAGGGGGTGAGAAAGCGTGGTCTTTGATTTGTTTGCGGCACTCACCTCGCCACACCTGCAGACATTTTTGTTTTGGACGTTTGTTGGGGATTATGTTTGGACCTGGGGTGGGAAAATATTGTTGTTTGAGTGTGTGTAAATAGCTTGTTTATGTTCACGGGTCCGCCAATGTTTGCGGGCACGAGCGCGGGGGGTTATTGGTGTTTTGTGTAAATACAGTATATAATAAGCAACCTGTTTGAGTGTTTTCCGTTTATATATATATTTAGTTAATTTTTGGTAAGACCGATAACTAGGTTATCGGTCCAATTAGGGATTTTTCGTTTATGTTAACTTGTTCAGGCAGCGTGCAACAAACACAGTGGGTCGGCTCCGCCCGTGTCCTTTAAATTTAATGCGTAGTAACTTTGCCCTGGGGTTGAAACAGGGCGATTTGTTACAACATGACACACGGAGCTTCTCCTTCCAGCTTCTCCTTCCTCTTCTCCATCCTTATCACATCAAAGTAATTCATATCTCATCAGTACATGTTTCTGACCCTTGACCCCTTCCCCGGAGTCCCTGTGCCTTATCGCCCGCAGATCCAGGGCCACAGCTGAGGCCCCACCATGGATCAGGATCTGTGGACCACGTGTCGGAGGTCTCGGTGGTGGATCCAGTTTGGGGGATTCTGTATCGTGCCGGCTGATCGTAGTGGTAATGGAGGATCCTTTGTCACGTTGGCATCGGATGGTGGTGGACCAGGACCGAGGTGGCAGCTGATGATGGATCCTAACTGGTGCCAGTGGACAATGACTGTGGACTATAGTGGATCTGGTCTTGATGCTGGATCATGATCTTGCTGCTGACCAGAGACTATGATGCAGCAGGACTGCTTCACATATAGTATTGAAGTTATTCTTCAACATGTTTACCCTCATCATTGCTGCTGAAACCTTTCTCCTGATGATGTTCTCCTCTACACATCTGTGTCACTTGTGTCCGTCCTGGGAGACGGATCCTCACATGTGTCTCTCTGAGGTTTCTACGTGTGTTTACCTGTTAAAAGGGTTTTTAGTAGTTTGTCCTGACTCTTGTTGAGGGTTAAGGACAGAGGATGTCTCACCATGTTAAAGCCCTGTGAGACAAACTGTGATTTGTGAATATGGGCTATACAAATAAAATTTGACTGATTGATTGATTGATGTGGTCTGAATGTGGGTTGCGTGGGACGTAGGTCAAATCTGAGCCAAAACTTTTTTGCTATGTGGTAATGTTAAAGCAAATTACTGGATCCACATCAAAATGTTACGAGTTCTCTCTTGACCTATTGACTATTTTTGACCGGGTCATTGTGTAGTAGCACCAGCCTCCTCACAAATGGACACACAACCAATGGAAAGGGATGACAACATACAGAAAACACAACTCATTATATTTCACTGATGCTTTTTATTGATTATACACTTTCATAATAAAGGTAAATGAACCTGACTCTCTCTCTCTCTCTTTCTCTCTCTCTCTCTCTCTCTCTCTCTCTCTCTCTCTCTCTCTCTCTCTCTCTCTCTCTCTCTCTCCCCTCTCTCTCTCTTTCTCCCCTCCCTCTCTCTCTCTCTCCCTCCTCCCTCTCTCTCTCTCTCTCTCTCCTCCCCTCCCTCTCCCTCTCCCTTTTTTCTCCTCCTCTCCTCCTCTCCCTCTCTCCTCCTCTCTCTCGCTCTCTCTCTCTCGCTCTCTCTCTCTACATGTATTTATGTATTGCTGATCTACACTAATGAGATCTAGACCTCATACTTATTACAGTGGGTGGATAAAAGGCCTGAGTGGAGACGCACACATGAAAATAAAAATTGCTTGTAAATACCTGGTTTGTTCATCTTATCAGTTCTGCCATGTAACTAATAATTATTATTCACCACGATGTATATTAAAGAACTCTATTTTCTATGGTTTTCTTCCTTCAGTCTTAGAGTTTAGTATTTTGTGTTTATACTTAAACAAACGTGTGTTTTTCTTTGAAGCAAATAAAAACTGTTTTTTTTAACGTCACGATTCTCCAATAAGCTTTGAGATCAACTTGTTTTATACTGTATGTGAATAAAACACTAAATCACAACTTACATGTCCAATAAATCCAATGAAAAGATGATGAAGGCTTTGGTCAAGTTTTCTGTGAAATAGAATTTACACTCACATCAGTTTTATTGTTGTTTTCATAGAAAGTAGTTTCTATGGTGGAATTCCAGTTAATCCAGTTTAGACTTTATGGGAAAACCATGTTGTCTGCAGCCAGGTACTCTGGCTCTTTGCTGACACCTTGTGGTCAAACACTATTACTGTTTCTACTTGGATCATTTTATACGTCGAACACTCGTCTAGTCAGAGAAAAGAAGGGGATGTAAATCTCAGCAGTTATTGAAATACACAACGGTCAAATGATGCATCACAATGCAGCTGTATTTCTCTAGATCTATAAACCAACCCTGTGACTGGACTGTATAAATGTGACCTGACGTGGCAGAGTTCTGCAGATGGAGTCACACATTCAGCTCCAACACCAAATATAACAACCTTCAGATCACAGGAGGAAACATGGGTTTGAGCTCAGGCTTCATTTGATGCAGTTGGGCCGTTTGGGAGTTTTCCACATTTTAACAAACTATTGACGGATCAGACCGATCTCAAGGAAACACGTCTTCTGCGATGACAAGCCGACAGAGTTCAGGGGTCAAGCTCATCAACGCCATCGTTCGCAGATTCCTCCTGAAGGAGCACAGAGACGTAATGTGCTCCAGCTATTCATCAGTAATATGATTCAAACTACAGGTATTTACAGTGTTGTGGATACATTTCTATTGTAAACGACCCAGATTGGTCTGTAAACATTTTAATATCTATTCCACGTATATTCTGAGTGTCTTTAAAGAGTCGGTGGAACCCAGAGAACAACTATAAGATGATTAAATGCAACAACCACTGCACCACCGTACCAACCAGTCTAAAAAACACCCTTCATCCATACTGCTCCTCCTTTAAGGGTCATGGGGGGGGGGGGTCCTGTCACAGCACTGACATACTGTATAACAGGGTTCTTCAAATAAAACTGCAAGAGGTCCAGACATCAACCCTCCTCCCCTTATGAGGTCCGGATAATTAGAGACATACAAATATGAACTCTGACTAAATCATCTTAATTAACATTTTTATTGCACAAGGTTGCTTTTGTAACAATACAAAATCAAACACAAACTGGCAAAAATACAACGCCTATTCTAGTCAAACATGAAACAAAGTGCAATAAACATTCTGTCTTTGAATTTGCATATAAGCCCACATTCCTTTTCAACAATCCAAGATGACAGATACTCAAAGACAAACGTAAAGTGCTTCATGTGGACCTGGATGCCTCGGGGTTGTTCTCAAAAAGGAATGTACATGTAAGAGAATGTCCTTCTTGACGGTATTTGGCCTTTATGAGGTTAAGTGTTAAGAATGCAGATTCACAACTCATGTGCAACCAAGGAGGAGCTGCTCCTCCAGGCTGAAGTCATCAAAAACATCACTGAAGTTTCCAATCACATTGTGTATGAAATCAACATGAGTAGAAATATCTCTCTCTCCCTGAATTTGCTTCATTGCTGGAAACTGTGTAAAGTTCTCTTGGAGATCCACTTTGAAAATCTCCACCTTGCGCTGGAGAGACGGGACAGCTGCTACCCAATCACACTCAGAGCTGATCTGGCCCTGCAGCTTTAGGTTGAGGTCATGCAGGTGTGAGGTTATGTGAACTAAGAAGGCCATAACAAAAGTATTCTCTCTCATCTTCCAAAACCTGAGCAATCTGTCTCAGACCATGAAATGTGCAGACTAAGGAAACTCATGTTGAGAGTAAGAGGCGAAATGATCACTGATGATGAGGAGTTTTAAAAAGTCCTTTTTACTTTTCTCTCTTCCTGACCTGTTTTCTGACTGTTTTTCTGTTTTTCTTTTGTCCATGTGTTATTTGAATTTTAAACTCATGGATTTCAGTGTTTTTAAAGTCTGGAACCTTGTAAAGAAAGAGCGAAGGCAACAGGGGGCGCCCTGCACTGGCTGCTGCAGGAGCCTGTCCTGTATGGGACCATTGTAGACCCCCCCCCCCCCCCGCCCCCCCGCTGGGCACAAGGACCCTCTCCAGACTGCTGCAGGCTGCTGGGTCTCTACGCTGGAGCTTTTCTCCGACACTTCCCTGGCACTGGACTTAAAGGACTGTTCTGGAGCTCTGATACAGCCGGCTCGCCCGGTCTCCCTGGACGCAGCTTCCGGAGAAACTCTGTACTGACTTATGGAAAAAACTCTCAGTCTTTATAAAGCAGAAGGTGACCTGGACTCTTTTAATGATCTGTGGTGTTTTTCAAGATGTTTCATGTTCTGTGAAAAATCGAGAACTTGATTATCTTGTTTGATTCTTTTATTTATTTATGGCCAAATGTGTTTTTTAAAATAACTTAGGTGTTTCAATGCTCTCTCTCTCTCTGTCTATCTCCCCTTTCTCTCTCTCTCTCTCTCTCTCTCTCTCTCTCTCTCTCTCTTCCTCCCCTTCCTCTCTCTCTCTCTCTCTCTCGCTCTCTCTCTCTCTCTTTCTCTCTCTCTCTCTCTCTCTCTCTCTCTCTCTCTCTCCCCTCTCTCTCTCTTTCTCCCCTCCCTCTCTCTCTCTCTCCCTCCTCCCTCTCTCTCTCTCTCTCTCTCTCCTCCCCTCCCTCTCCCTCTCCCTTTTTTCTCCTCCTCTCCTCCTCTCCCTCTCTCCTCCTCTCTCTCGCTCTCTCTCTCTCGCTCTCTCTCTCTACATGTATTTATGTATTGCTGATCTACACTAATGAGATCTAGACCTCATACTTATTACAGTGGGTGGATTAAAGGCCTGAGTGGAGACGCACACATGAAAATAAAAATTGCTTGTAAATACCTGGTTTGTTCATCTTATCAGTTCTGCCATGTAACTAATAATTATTATTCACCACGATGTATATTAAAGAACTCTATTTTCTATGGTTTTCTTCCTTCAGTCTTAGAGTTTAGTATTTTGTGTTTATACTTAAACAAACGTGTGTTTTTCTTTGAAGCAAATAAAAACAGTTTTTTTTAACGTCACGATTCTCCAATAAGCTTTGAGATCAACTTGTTTTATACTGTATGTGAATAAAAGACTAAATCACAACTTACATGTCCAATAAATCCAATGAAAAGATGATGAAGGCTTTGGTCAAGTTTTCTGTGAAATAGAATTTACACTCACATCAGTTTTATTGTTGTTTTCATAGAAAGTAGTTTCTATGGTGGAATTCCAGTTAATCCAGTTTAGACTTTATGGGAAAACCATGTTGTCTGCAGCCAGGTACTCTGGCTCTTTGCTGACACC
>NC_083651.1:5714385-5864385 GCF_963576545.1 Limanda limanda
GGACGCATCTGAGGTCAGTGCACATCGCGTGGAGGTTTCCAGACCAGGGAGCCGACCTGCAATTCACACAAAACATTCACATGACAAAAAGAGGTCGATGCTCCTCAGTCAACAGATGCAGAACAGAACTGGAGTTTAAAAACAGCTTCAAATATCTTTACAGCTTCAAGTGTCTCAAAAATAAACCACAAGTTCTGAATTTCCTTCTGTAATAGTTTATAATCACCTGTGTTGTGTTTTACCTTAGAAAACGCTGCTTGTATCTACACAGGCAGCAGGGCCTCTTTCTACAGTGGCTCACGATGGACAAACCAAACACAAGAGGTGTTTAAGTTGCCTGCAGTTTCTCTACGTGGCCACTAGATGTCAGTTGATCCATCACACTGGCCCTTTAAAGCATAAGAAACTCATCACTTCCACCTGCAGCAGGAAGCCAAAGCCTTGTTTCTGAGTTTAACACGTAAACTGGTCCAGTACATGTTAGTTTTTAAATCTGCACAGACTCGTGCAAAGTGAAGGAATTTAGGAGCTTTTCAAACACACAATCACCAATACCTGGATTCCAAAGCTGCTTGAGAAGTTAATTGTCAAAGAGCTCGTGGGAGAACATTGAGTGACGACTCGTTTTCAATTCCTCAAAGTCAGAAAAGCATTCAACTTCTTGAGGAAGTTGTTGGTCAGACGGACGCGTGCGAAGAGAAGGAAGAGAAAGTGTGATCTCGACTCTTTGTGCAGAATAATGCTGAGTTCATGGGAAAACAACATAGACTGTATATATAGAAAAACAGGAAACCCAGATTTCAGAGGACTTTCATATCCATTAATTTACCTTCAAACGTAACATTAACCATTAACTCACCTTCATCCAAGTGTGCACCTATAAATTTAATCACTAACATTATTATTTTTTTCCCAAAACGACTCAAGTCCCCACAACGTGAGTCTTTTTCACTTATTGTATCCATTCCAATGGTCACATAACGAATTAAAGTTTAACTGATTTAGTTAATTTATAACAATCTATCAGGTATTTGTCACGATTTGTACGTATATTTGGATTTTTTAAATGTTTTTTTTGGTAATGTGAAAATGCTTCAGCCTTAAGGAAGGAAACGTTAAAATAAACCACAGAACTGGAGTTAAAAACTGATTTAAATATCATTAATCAGTTTGACACAAATATACATGTATATCATCACTTAATTTACTTTGCAGGAAATTTAACTCTAAATCAACAATTACTGTTTTCTGAACATAGTTTTAGTCCTGAATTATTCCCCAAAAATCTTTACGAAAAAGACATTTTGAAACATCAGTTTTTAACTCTGGTTTCCTGAAAGAAAAACAAATGTGTCCTGAGCAGAGAATCCACTCTGCACAAATAGATTTCCCTTCATTCCCCTGAGCTGCGTGTCAGGCGAGTCTGCAGCAGCTAATCAGGACATCGATTGTGTTAATGAGGTTGAGATTTACATCGGTTTGTTTTTGTCTCTCCCAGATTCAAGCTGAGCTGTGACTTCATGAGGCCGACGCTGGCAGACGACTCTCACCCGCTCAGGAGGGAGGAGGAGGGAGGAGAACTGAAAACCACCAAGGAGGCAGCAGAGATTTATGATCTCACCTCAACAACAGAACAAACATTGACTTGTTCCACTTCACAGCTGTAACTTCCTCCTGTTACATGTTAGTCTGAACCTAAAGCTACAGATGTGGGAAGTGGGAAGTTTGTAACCATTACATACATGAGAAACTGCAGATTTACACGTGTGCACACATTCACAAACCTGAAGTCTGGAATCTGGGGAAGGATGAACAGACTGAGATGAAAGATTCAGTTTAACACAGATTTGTAAATACAGCTGCTTCACTAACGTCCCAAGAGAGATGTGATGTTTTTAAAGTGACACGATGCAACTTCTTTGACCTTTAGGATTAAAAAGAGTTTGATGGTTGAGTGAGTGTGAACTAGGAGAAAGTTTCCTCCTTCTCTCCCTCAGCGTCTGTTCTCTGTGACTCTGGTGAGTGGGTTCCGTCTCCTGTGAGAAGAACTGACTCCGAGTCACAGCTTCAACTGTCACAACCAGTTCCAGGTGAAGAGTGAAATAGAAGAACACATCCCTGGTTTCGCCAATTCAGCCAGAACCGCTCGCATAATGGGTTCCTCCTCGGGTCAAATCCCACCGCTCAACAAAATGTCATAGAATCATTTCTGTAGTTGTTTTATCCTTTTAATAAACAAATGCAGATGAAAACATAACCTTAGAAAGTCTAGAAGTTATTAAAACCCAGAGTTCATCTCCAATATTCAGCAGAACACTTTTAAAAGATGAAGAATGTTCAGTTGTGCCTTAGTTCAACTCCAGACCACAGAATGAGTCCACACGAGTGGCTGCAGGGGGCGCTGTCGCTCAGTCAAGTCACCCTGTGTTGCTTTAAAATGTTAATTTGAAACGAGGAAGTGAATATGTTTACAGGATCATTTTAGCTTCTGGATCATCGAGTCCATCGTATCTGGGCGGAGTCAGACCGAGGAGCTGTGAATCACCGCACCAGACGACACATCAAACAGTTATACACACACACACACACATTCACACAGACACACATTCACACATTCACACATACACACATACACACAGTCACACAGACAGCTATACACTACATGTGATGTTTAAAATTTGTCTTTAAATAATAACACACCCACTGACTTTTGACATAAGCAGATTTATTGTTCTTGCTCTGTGCGGTTTTACATAAACACGTATGTGCTGGTGCGGGTCACACATTCAGGAGGAATGCTGCTCTGGTGACTGATGAGTCAGGACGCACAGCCGAGTGGCGTCACACGTCCACCACCTCATTTCATTTGGCACAGTGTGTAGTAAAGTACACAAAGGAAATCATATTTACATACTCTCCAATCAATCACCAACGCCCGGCCGAGGCCACTTTCACTGTACGACCATGGAAAGAAGGAAAAGGGCCCAAGAGCTCCGCCCACCTGACGTGTCCCCCTGTCAGACTCCTCCCCTCAGAGGATTTCCAGATGTTTCCACCCACTCCCACAGCTGGACGACAGTTTCACAGGGGAACATATGACACACTGTGTTACCAATATCAGCCTATAATCATCCGGGACGTTCACACATCAGAACCACAGTCTGACCCGCCGGCCACTGAGCAGCTGGGGTCAAACTCCTTGCTCAAGGGCACCTCAGAGAGAGAGAGAGAGTCAGTCACAAACCGGCCGAGCCTCAAACCACTGCAGCAGCTGGGAGGTGATCTTATCCTGGGTGTGACATATTTACTCGAGCACATGAGAATTCTTCCAGGCCGTCACCCCAGTGGGAACATGTGTTTCTGATTGTGAAGTGAAGCGTTTGGAGGTCGGTGATATTTTATATTATTCTTACTGTCACATGTAAATTCAACGAAAAGACCAAAACCAGCCAGGAACTGATTTACTGGAGATAATTGAGTGTGTGTGTGTCTCCTCAATGCTTCAGGGATCCATCAGGGATCCATCAGGGATCCATCAGGGAGCCACACCTCTGCACTGCTTGTTCTTTTTCACCCAATTAGCTCTTGTTCTTGAACTAGTTCCTTTCAGAATTATTGAAATCTGGAAATTCATGTCCACCAGTTTTAAAAGAAACCATAAATAGCGGTGTGTCATCAGCGTACGGCTTCACACAGCCTGTAGAATCTGATCGGCTGATGAACCTGATGCTTTAAATACTTTATATAATGATTCAATATTCACTTTAGCTCATACTATAATTTGTCTATTCAACAAAACAAAACCAAAATATATATTTACTGTGGGAAAAGGAGCCTGAAGCTGGAATTAGAAAATATTTAGTGGTTATGAGGGAAAAAGGTTAATTTTACCATCGGAATTATCGCAGATCAATTATCTATTGATTGACTGTTAAATGAATTATTGTTAAAGCATTTTCTATTTAAATCATGTTTTCAGATATTTATGTCTGAGGTCACTAATTCTCAAAGTACCGACGGACGACCACATGGCTGGTTTTGGTCTTTTCATGGTTTCATGATTCGATGAGAAAAAGACAAACCCTGGGGTTCAGATGGAGAGAGTGGAGTGCAAGTGGAGCAAAAAACACAACAACACACAAACATTAAAGAAAATCTAGATCTTTCGCTGTGCAAACTGAAGGTAAGACATCTAATGCTTAGTAAGTGTTAGTAGTACCACGTCACAGCCGCCTTCAGGAACATGTGCTTTTACTAATAATCCCGTGAATTTGAAGAGGAGTGAAATTCATGTTGTTCTGAGTCCTGTGCATAGTTTAGACTAAAAATAAGGGGCTTTTTAAAGTGTTTATAAAAATATACAAATATAAGTCGATGCTCTGTACAAAGAGTGAACGGTGGTTTTAAGTTGTCGGAGTGTTGGACTTCATGATCGAGAGTTTGTTGATCTGGTGTGACGTCAGATAAACTCATTGCTAACTTCCTCTCTCTAAACACAACTAAGGAGTTTGTGAACCATCGCTCCTCCGCCGGCGGCCGACGCCACCGCCGACGCACACGATGGAGGAAGAAGAGGAAGTCAAATATTTTCTCTGTGGTCGGCTCCGATCGTCTCTGTAGAGATTAAAAGGCCACATATTCCCGCCTCCGACCTCGGACACAGTCCAGTTCGTTTCACGTCAGCGATCGGCACCGAGCGGCGGGATGAGTTCAGTCCTCCAGGGATCTGTGCGTTGGACCGGTCCGGCCGCGCCCCTGTGCCGAGGGATCAGTGGACCCCTCCGTTGTAGGACTTCCCGTACATGTCGAAATCTGTTTCCACAAAGTGTGTAGTGACGGGCTGCTTGTACAGAGGGTTGGAGGCCTGCGGAGGGGAAGAAACACAACCTCATTTACTGTTGTTGAAAACACATGCAGTTAACGGTCACAACAAAATGCTACAGGCGTGATTCAGCCTCACCATCTCGTATCGGGCTCGTGAGCGTGCGTTCTGGAAGCGTGTGAACTCTCTCCGGTCGTGGACGGTGATGGCGAGCTTCCAGACGGCGAGCAGGACCACCCCCACCAGCAGGATACTGCCCACCACGGCCAGCAGCACCGTCATGGCGTCCGGGCCGCCAGCACACTCTGACACCGGAGGAGGAAAAGTCACTCAAACTGAACTTGACATTTGCCTTGTGGCGCTGAAGAGAGGATCCTCAGAACAACGTTTATTTGATTTGATTTTTTTATGTAAAATGCAGAAATGGTTGAATAATCCTTTAAATATCAATAAAATATTTTAAACTGCATGAAAAACAGTATCAGGAAAGTTCTCTGCAAAGACTGAATAAACAATGTGATCAGATCTAAAACTAGATTCTTTGCAGACTTTAAATTCCGACCAGAAAAATAACTGTGGTTGAAGAAAACCTAATTTGTTGTTGTTTAAAGATTCTGACCTGGCTCTTTAAGAGCGGTGAGGACGGATCGTCCGCTGGCGTGCTCCGAGTACGTGAACTTCATGACACAATCGTTGTCTGTCTTGTAGAGACAAAGCACAGCGCCGGGGTCGTCAGCGTCTGGAGAGAAACAGAGAAACACACTGAGCTTCAATCACCGAGACAAAGAGAAGAAGAAGGAGAGAAGGAGAGAAGGGAAAGAGAATCGTATAAAAACGAAACAAGGACGGCCTCGAAAACAACGGGTTTGATTTGATTCACTTCTCTTTGTTATCCACCTTCTTATTTCTCATGGCGTCCATCTTCATACTCAGGCTATGGTTTTATCTTTATTATCTTATTTTCTCAGCTTGAGAAAGAGACAGAAAAAGATGACGAGATTGAAAAGTAAACAGAAAACGTCTTCGTCACATAGTTTGAATTTCTTCCCTGATTGAGACGCTGTTGCTCCGTGTGCCCTCGTTTTCAGTCAATCTTCATAAACCCAAATATCTGAGGAACTCACAAGGGAGGGTGAGGTCAGAGCCCCCCCCCTCCTCTATTTCATGCACAAAGTATCTGGAATGTACATGTGGAGTCTATTAAGGCCAGTCAGATGGCTGAGCGAGCGGGGGGGAATGCTATGAAACAAGTGGGATCGGAGCCAGCGCTGTGCCGGGCCAATATTTAAAGGTCTTATAATAGAATCTGTAGCTGAACACGCAGCCGACGAGTCTCCTCGGCCTCCAGAGCGATGAGAGGCCGGAGATCACTTTGCACTTGTTAATACATTCCTGAGCATCATCTCCCGGCGGTTTCCCACCAGGCTGCGAGCGACAGAGAAGGGATTCTGCAGGTTTCAACTAGTTAAATTTAAGACTTTGTAAAAAACCATAATGGATTCAAATTTAAGATCCTTGTCGAGAACGATGGATATGAAGGAATATCAGAATTACTTCCACTTCCTCGTAGTTGAAGAGAAGTTTAGGTTATAACCCGGGAAACTACACGTTATCTTTCAAACTATCCAGTCTTTACCAAACCGAGTGAACTGATCAATTCTGAAAATGAAGCCAAAAAATCCCACATATGAACGCTGCCATCTTGAGGTTCCCCCGATAGACGCTTAGTCTCAGCTGTCAATCGTCACGTGTCATCAAAGACAAAGCTAACCCTCACCCTAACCTAAAATGACCAGAAATAAACTTCTAGACAAGTTGATTTAACTTATCTCTTGACTTTTGAGTTTGGTCCATGTCACATCTGCTAACATGGAGGAGACAGGGTTTCGGACCTACACTGCAACCAGCCACCAGGGGGCGATTGACACAGATCGACAACAACACAAAGAGACATTCGAAACTCTTCATGCCATCAAAACAAAAACAAAAGTAATGATGGAAGTAGTATTAAATAAATGTTAATAAACTTATTTAAGACCTTTTACGTTATATTTTACGTATTTAAGACTTTTCAAGGTCTAAAATTCAAATGATCGAGTTTATGGACGGAGTCAAACTGCAGCTCTGTGTGTTTTGAAATGACCGGAGAGGCTCGGCTCTGCATGTTTGCTTAGTGGGTGGAGTCTCCCAGTAGAAGAGCCCGGACACAGGAGGAGCTCTGTCCAATCTGAAGCCTGAATCCACTGAACTCTCTGAAGCAGAGCGGAGGCTTCAGTCGAGGATCGGCTGCAGTTTCCTGCTGCGTGAGGCCGAAGGTCGAGAGAGAGACACACCTGCTGCAGGATCATACAGAGTCAACACCAGCACCACAATGACCAGTGTGTTGTCATGACTCATCAGAGGCGTGTGAGGCCTTAAACCATGTAAGATGCGAGGCAGAGAACCTGCAGCTATTCTCCAGCCTGCGGGAGGCGGAGCTCAGTGACAACAGGTCGTGGTTGAGCAGATACAATCCAGTTCAGCTCGTTAGCCGAGGGAGAATCAAGGGATTTCAGTTTATGAGCTTTAAACAAAACCACATCCAGACGTGGTCGTTGGGACACGAGCTTGATTCACAGCAGGTTGTTCACTCACGGTGACAGAAGAGGCTGTGGTTTAAAATACATATACATGACGCAGATGTTAAGATATTCTCCATCCTGTTATTGTGTGTAGATATTTCAAATATTCCTGCTCTCAGCATGTCAGTGTTTTGAAAACCATCTCTTCAGATTCACTTTTACCGAATGGTTTCTACGTTTATGAGCTTTTATGAAGTATTTTGTAAAGGCTGTTTCAAAAGGTGCTATATGAATAAAGTAATAAGTACTATAATAACTAATCAAGCTTTTTGACCTAAGTCTGAATGATCATCATTATGTCTGAGTAGTTAAAGACTTCAGGTGACATCACTGTGGGCGGGGCCTCACAACGACAACAACCACAGCGAGAGCTCAAATTAAAAGTGAAGTTTGTGATGTGAAAAGTGAAACTGTGTCAGACGCCCCAGATGTGAAGACGTCTCTCTGCCAACCAGCTGCTCCCAGTGTGTGTGTGTGTGTGTGTAGAATGTGTGTGTGTGTGTGTGTAGAATGGGTGTGTACTCACTGAAGCTCTCCACAGTGATGATTTCATCCTTGCACAGGCGCTGGCAGGTCTGGTTGTCTGCAAGTCGCCCTGAGTTGAAAAGCCGGCACTCGATACACTCCCTGAAGAAGAGGAGGACGAGTTCAGAGGAGAAACATGCAGAGCTGATTCTTTAAACTTCAGTATTCATGAACTTCTGGCTCCATCCTCTAAATGTGTTATTGTTTCAGTGCTGTTTGTTTTCTTTGCTGCAGGAAATGCCTCCGTCAGCTCGACAGCCAGTGAGCAGCGCTGCAGTCTCTTCAGGTTCCAGGGACATTTCACAGACGCATCACTTTGATTAAAACTGTGTTTGAACTTCAGTCCAAAACCTTCAGCAACAACATAAACACACAAAGTGACACAACTCTCTTAAAGCAGGCGAATACAGCAGTCCTGAGAGGAATCCTCCCTCCATGAAGGTTAGAATGTTCAGCTGTTATTGATTCAAGTGTCTGATCATTCTGGAGGATTCCTGGTTTCTGTTGTTGAGCTGCACTGAATTACACTGACAGATTTTTGTATTAATTTCTCCACATCATTTATATCATGAGAAAAATGTACTCAAACACACACCTAAAAACTATTTGAAAGTCACAAATTTGATTTATTTGCCCTAATTTCAATGCAATGTGCATTTGTGTTGGAAAAGTAAATAAAAAAAGGTATTAAACTAAATTGGAATCGTCATAAGCTCAATTCAAAATGAAAGAATAGAGGATAAAGTATATTAAACTATATATATAAGCAAAAAAAGCATAAAAACAAATGGTTGATGGTTAAATCTGTCTTTTTTTATCTCCTGCTAAACTAAAAGGTTTCTGTTGCTTCCTAGTTTCATTTCTTCTGTCAACTTCCATCTTATGGACGCACACGTTGTTCACAGGCGCTGATAACCTGTCTCCAAAGGTCAAAGGTCAGAGGTCGTCCCATAAAAGAACTCCTGTGCCTTGGAAAACCAAAGCCATGTGCACGTAAGGAGACACGTTGAGAGGACACAGCAGTTACCCGTCCTCACACAAGACCGCTCTCTCTCTCTCTCTCTCCCCGAGACGCCTGATGGACGTTTGACCCTCGGCCTCAAAGAGTCCCCCCGCTGACGGATGTGGGCTCAAACGACGGGGGGCAACAGTTTCTCTTCGTAAGGTCACCAACGGTACGAGAGTTATCTTAAGACCCTCGTATAACTGAGTCAGATAAACGAGTGATTCATGTGTTTTCACTTCACTTTCTGGTCCTGATGCGTTTCGACCTCGTCCCTGCGTCTCGTCACACGCAGCCGATCCCGAGGTCAGATTCTTACCTCTTGGTTCCGCAGGCGTCCGGGCAGGTCGGGCACTTCTCACACGTGTCCCCGAAGGCGCCGGGCTCCGTGCACTGGCAGCGGCCGCACACGCAGTTGCCCCGCCCACTGCACATCTGCCCGTCGTCCGAAACGCAGACCGACGTCTCCGTGGAGCAGTTGCAGTTGTCTCCGATGTAGCCGGCGTGACACTTGCACTCGCCGCAGTGACACTCCCCGTGACCTGGAGGAGAGAGAGAGAGAGAGAGGAGGGATATTAATATATCACACATGCAACAAGACTCGGGTCAATACTGGAGAAACGCACATTTAGTGTTTAATCTGTAAACAAACTACAACTAACAAATGTTTTCATAAATATAATCCAGATGTTTTGTCCAAATCCTCATGAACGACAAAAACAAAGCTTCCAATCGTAACAATTGAGAAGTTTATAACATCAAATATTTGTGTTTTTTACATTGAACGACGACTTGAACAGTCCAGAGGGACCAGGATATAAACATGGACGACATGACAGCTCCCAAAAGTAAAGCCAAAGTGTCTGGATCGCCCCCTGGTGGCTGGCTGGAATATGGGTCAAACCCCCTTTCTGAGTGTCCAGAGAAAACCCACAACGACAAAGAGAGAACATGTTAACTCCACACAGGATGTGAGGTTCGAACCCAGAATCTACTTCCTGTTCCTATACGAACCAAACAGAGGCTCAGTCAGGTTGCATCTATGAAGAGTTTCTTAAACCTGAAGCTACAAAGCTTGGAAACACAAATCAAAAGTACACAAGCTCATCTGTCCAGATACTGTCGGTTGTGTTGTTTGTGTAAACATTTGTATTCAATGTCAGTCTCTTTGGAATCAGTGTGTGTGTGTGTTCCCTGATCTTAAAACCTTCTGTTTGACGTCCTGCTCCAACAGGGAAAACAACTTGAGGAGCTGTAATTCTTCAGTGACCGACTCGACAACCACGACCAGCCCCGAGCAGTCTGCCCCTTCTCCACCACACTTATTAACTTATTATCTCTCCTGGAACCGATCCAATAGGAAGCAGCCTTCAGGGAGGAGGCAGCGTCCTTCTGGACTTTGTTGAAACTGTGATTTGTCCCGGTCGTCTCTCCTCCCTCCGCCCGACAAGAGGCAAGAGGACCGGTTGATAGAGGGAGGACGGCAGCTGTAATCGAGTGAAACATTACTCGACAGGCTCATTTCACACCAGTTGGTCCAGGACCCTCCACAAAGGCCACATTCAATCCGCCGCTATCAGGGAGGGAGTTGACGGAGAGGAGATAGGTGCAGGTTCTCCCGGGAGGAACAAGTGGGTCAGGCCCAAAGGTTCAGAGGAAACAAGCAGAGCAACAGCAGGAGAACACATCAGCTCAGTGAAGTGACACAGGAGGAAGGGGAACAGCTGCAGAGCCCAGACGCTGCAGAAGAAGATCCTGACGCTGCAAACTGCTCTGACAGAATCCACAACTGGATCCGAGCCGTTGTAAAAAAGCAGCTGTGCCCCCCCCCCCCCCCCCCTCAAATCCCCTGTGTAAACCACAGAGCTGTGGGAAAGTTCATCCATGTGCAGCAGCGATCACTCAATTAATTAATTCTGCTGATGCACAGAAAATGAAACAGCGACTGTACTGATTATGAATTAATTCTTTAGGTCAGTTGTAGATAAAACTGCGGAACTTTCTGGTTTCAGCGTCGTCACTGTGAGAATTTAAAATATGTGATTCTACAATAAATATCTTTGGGTTTGTGGGCTCAAGGAATCTGAAGATTTCAGGCTCAAGGGAGTTGAGATGGGACTTTTTCCCCATTTTTTTTACATTTATAAAACCAACAAATGATAGAAAAACACATTCAAAATTGGGAAAATAACTTACTTGCTGTCCTGTATCACTGACTGTCCTATTCCAGATTCATTCTTGATCTGTGCCTTGTTATTGTCTAACCCCCCCGATCCCCAGGCTAACTTACAAATGTTCCAATTATTCAGTAGAGAAGCAAGTTTTCTAACTTAACTTCATGGATTCAAACAGAAATACATTTAAAACTGACGACACCCTTCAAGTAGATATAGACTTAGCTTACGTGTGTGGTGACGAGAGGACGCACTTAATGAAACGATGGAACAAAGAAGTGAAGCTTGGTTCAGACTCTCAGGTGAGACAACATCCAGGTTGTGGTTTATGTTCAGCTGCGAGTTCCTGTGAACTCTGACTCAAGGATTCTGCTGCACATTCATGACAAACACCTCCGCTGCTTTGTTGCATTTCTAACCAAACCAGAACATGTGGAAATGTGTTTTTACGAGAGTCAGTCACTCCTATGAGGGAAATTATCTTAAGCTGTTTTATATAAAAAATATATGACGCCTGTTGAAGTAAGCAGTTACATAAAACTGTTATTTTTCCAACAGAGTTTAAATGGAAACAGAGGAAAGACGGAGGAGGAATTAGGTCAACGAGCGTCTGAACTCTTAGGAGTGGCTGCTCCTTCTGTCCAGTGATGACAACACAACAATACGATCACACTCACACTCACACGCAGTGGGGACGGAAACCAGAGCCGCTGATTAGACCCAGACCCCGAAAGAGGTCGGAGGAACTTAAAGTGAACAGGAAACATTCAGCCTCGTTATCTGCGTTGTGCAACATCCTGTCTGGACCAACACGCATTGAATTCTTTTTCTATTTTTTGTGTAAACACATCAGTTATTAATTATTCCTTCGGTTGCAAGTCGCAGAGTTGAGTATTTTTAAGGTGGAAAAACTGACACTGATCAGAATCATCAGGTTTTTTTTGGGGCTTGTGGTCACCGAGTGTGGAGCACCACTCCCAAACCTCGGTGAGCGGAGGCAGGGCGACATGGCGCTGAGTCATGGTACCGACCCCGGAGACGTGACCTTCTACCACAGCGCTGCAGCTCAGCCACTCATAGGAAGAGATGATCCTTTCTTCACGATTTCAACTGTGCAAATCTGTTCTCCTGATCCAGAGTCACCGGTTCTGCAGATCCAGAGTTTCTCTTATGATCTGGCGCAGAGCTTGATGGTGGATGAAGCTTCAGCCAACCTCCACAAGGCAAACTACTGCTTTCCAGCCTCGTTGTTCTGTCTCTTCCTCGTATTCACTTCATGTGACCCAGGTGCTGTCAGGGTCACACAAAGGGCTGTTGGACCAGGTCTGGTCTCAGAGTGGTGGTGGGACTCGCCAACTATATGGACTAGTGGCAGAAACTTGGACTATGGGCAGAAAAGGTCTCTGGTTCGTCTCTGGTTCGACTCCACGGAGAAACAACAAAAAGACGAACCTGGATTGATCTGTCCAAAAATCCAAGAGGATTCTCCCTACCCTGTCTAGTGCCCCTGAGCAAGGCACCTTACTCCCCCAACATCTGCTCCCCGGGCGCCGTACATGGCTGCCCACTGCTCTGTGTGTCCTGCACCAGATAGGTTAAAAGCAGAGGTTACATTTTCCTCCTTGCATGAGTGTGCTTGTGCATGTGTTTGGGACAAAATAAATGTATCTTAATCTTAATCTTAAATCTCCTCTTTGTCAAATGATGGTATTTACCTGAACACTGAGAGCTTCCTGGCTCTCCACACCACTGGCATCAAGACAGATGAGAAAACCAGAAGTGCACACAACACGAGGCCACATCCCGGAAACACGTCCGTGTCTTAAACCAGATGTTTGGAGCAAGTGCACCGGATTCCTCGTCCCACCGTTCCCTTCTTTTTGTTATTAGGCTGCCGGGACTAACTGACTCACTGAGATGAAACACTGCTCATGATAAACACAGCTGTGGCAGAGGAGGAGATGTGGAACGTGTTCAGATCCTTCAGAGCTGTGACCTTACTCCTCCAGGACATTTCTGCAGACGCTCCGTCAGCCTGAACCAGCAGCTCAGCAGGCTCAGGCTCAAAGCTACCAAGAGGAAGAAGCTGCTGATGACAAATCTTTACTCTCCGGTTTCTCTTCTGCAAACCGTCTATTCCTGCGATTCAGATGCGGGCGACACATTCAGAGAGAGGAGAGAGAGTGACAGGGGGAAATCAAATCCCCGTGAACCAGGCTGTCAGAGTCCTCAGCCCGGAGCAGCAGGAGGCCTCCAGCTCACTTCCTCTGCTGGAGGTTCACAGGGTTCATTCCCTTCTTGCACTTTGGCTGCTGAGCAAGAACAAATATCTGATCATCTACAGCGAAGGAATTTAATGGATTAAGGCTCGGTGTCATCATACAGCACATTCTTCCTCATCCCACCACCTGTTTAAAATGTGAGTGAACTTGTTTCTGTGGCCAAATGCAATCAGCGGATCTCCTTTAAATGTGCTAAGTTTCTGATCTGTACATTTATGCTTCTTTTAAGGCTGTAGAGTACATTGACTTCTATAATGTGCTCTATAAATTACTGTGCCTTGCTTTAATGACCCTTGTCAAGAGCACATCACACCAGTACTTTCAGTTTTACTGGAGTGTGATATACTGGCACCGTCCCTTCACATACAGTGTGTTGTTTGTTTTACATAGGAGGGAAAAGATTTTAACTATCTCAGATCAGTTGATGTATGATTCGTAAGATGTTATTCTCAAATCCTAATTGCAAACAGATGTAATTGAGGCTTTGTATTTCATAATTAAAACGTAAACCTTATGATAAATAACTATAAATGAAAAGAAAACACAAATACAAACAGATACATCGAACTTGAATAATAAAATAAACATATTTTGAGGTAAAAAGATAAATTTAAATCTTTTCTGCATCGTTTATTCTGTAAAATCAAAGTGTCTATATATGGAGAATTTACCGATGTGAAAAACTCATATTTGCTAAACAGATAAACCCGTTAAGCTCTAATCTGAACGTTGAATTTGCCGATGAAGATCACAGGATTTGACCAAAAGCTTCTGGACACTAAACGGATCATAAAGAACAATTTGAAGATTGTTGATTCTTACAGGAGTTTAACGCCTGTGACTGTAGAGGGGAAACGTTTCAGAGAGACTGTGTACAACTCAAACTCTGCAGCTCCTGAACATCTCGTGGGTTTTACCTCCAGCTGCTGAAACCTGTCATGTCAGCTGAATCACAGCCCGTCTCCTCCGTCACAGCCGCTGCCTTTAAAGACACAATTACAGGCTCTAGAAAATATTTGACATTAAACGCAAATGCAGCTTTATATCACGGTGCAGGGCCGGCCTGTGAATACGTTCCCATGTTTCTTCTGCCTGCAGGAGACATACTGGGTTTCAACATCATACTTTAACAGGCTTATGTAAATAGTTGGAGATTATATACGGAGGAAATGAGCCGTCGGGTTATTTTTAGACGGATATTCACTGAAACTTATCATGCAAATGTGCCAGATAAAGCAAAGCTGAGGTTTTAGAATCAAACTGCAGCTCGGGTGAATCTGCTCCTCTAATGAAAACACATTCTCCATAAACACAATGTTTGCTGAGCAGATCAGATCCGACGTGCGGGAGCAACAGGCGCTTGAGCAGAACCAAATATTTCCTGTCAGTGAACAAAGCCGGGTTTCACACGTGGGTTCTGCTGGGAGACAGATGTGAGTAACGCTGGTCCCAGTTGTTAGAGAGAAGACTCAGAATCATGTCTGGTCTTGTGAGTTATTTGACTCCATGTTCTGAAGGATGAAGACGTTTACAGAGCAACAGGGAAGATTTCAATATGTCTAGCTGTGACGAAAGCAAACTAAAAGAGCTGTTTATAGAGGAGATGTATTCTGCTCATATTCAGTTTGATAATTATTATAATTAATAAGTGTTATTAGATGTTTTCATGCTCTGATGCTCAGAAAAACACATTCTTTAGACCAGTGGTTCTCAACCTTTATTCAGTGATGTACCCCCTGTGAATTTTTTTTTCAGCCAAGTACCCCCTAACCAGCGCAAAGCATTTTTTGGTTTCGCTTTGTCTGATTTATTAAACCTTGTAACTACACTTTCAAATTTCAAACATTTGAGAATACATCAACAAAACATTTACAACTCCATCCATGTGCATAACATTGCTCATTTGTAGTGGTCTCTCTTGAACTACTTGGAAATAAAAATATTTAATGGGTCTTGGTTTTTTAGGATAATGAAAATTAATAGCCTACTGAATATACTATTCAGTTTATGAACTTACACTTATATTTTATTGAATATTTATTAAATAACTATTTTTAAAGGATTTTTCAATGGACGCTAATTTTAAATATATATACATTTATCTCAAGTACCCCCTGGAGTGCCTTCACGTACCCCCAGGGGTACAAGTACCCCCATTTGAGAACCACTGCTTTAGACTGTCCATCGCTGCAGCTCCTCTGTTCAGCCTCTGTCTCAAACACTATTCAGCTCCTGTCTCTTTAAGTTTAAAATTTTCCATTCAAACAAAAAAAACTTTAAAAACACACAAGAGGAAATAAAAACTACAAAAAAAATCATGTGACTCCTTTCACATCGTATCGTCTTAAATAGTTACACAAACTTTAACATCCTCTTTGAATGTGGAACAGACGATAAGAGCCTGAGATCAGTTTCATATCAAACTGAATCTGGAGGAATCGACTCCTCTGAAGCTCGAGAGGTCGTGAAACCGAACTCAGTGACCCTCGTTTAAACGCCGTGTGCGATACGATGCGGTCGCACGCAGAGCGACTCTCCCCTTCGACCTCCTGCAGCGCCGCTCACATCGCTGCTGTTTGTGTGCATGAAAAGAAAACTCGCCCTCTGACCTCCCACATCTGCAGCTCCAGTCCAAAGCATCGCCCTGAGTTCTGCTCTCAGCTGAGAAAGATGCAAAGCTTCACTGGATACTTGGAATAGTTGTGGTTCGCCTGCGTCACCAAAGCATTTGTTCAATAAGTGAGAAGAAATTACAGTAAAGAGGTAACGACCGAGTCCCTGGAGACGATGGAAAAGGCAACAGCTTTGTTTCCTGTGTCTGTTTCCTGTGGGAAATCCTGCTCTACATAATTAAAATGCCTGTATATCATTTTCAACATGATGATGTTGAGGGAGAGATATGCATCATGGGTAAATATTCCATGAAAACAGCAGGTCAATGGTTGAGAGGAAAAACTTCCTGTTTCCATGTTGACGTTATTCAGATTATGGATATAAACAGTAAAACAGTGTCAGATGCTCAAAGTGTAACAGAGACATTTTGATTATTTCAAGGTTTCACAAATTAAACCTCCAGCTCCTCAAGTGAGAAAGAAACAACAACCCTGCGTCAACACAAACACACTTTCGTTTGTGCGGCCACATTGTTCCATCTTGGGAACAACGTGCAACAGAGATTTGTTTTTTGTATCTTTGAAGATGCGACACTAAGAAGACAGCGAGGTTTCCTTGGTTTGTGACCTTGAACGAAACATAGAAACTCCTCACGCGAATGAAAGGATTCGACCTGCATTTTAAAAAAACCTCACGTAGCTGCTCACGTTGGTGTAGAAGACCTTTAAGAATAAAAAAAAGCTGCCGGTTCCAGCACGTCGGTTAATACCACGGAGAGTTGCTGCTTCTTTTGTCTAATGACAGAGCATCGATTTCAAAGACTCATCTGTCGTAGCACGCAGCCCGGCCCTGAGAATGCGATTGTACGACTTTAAATGAAAACTCTTCACAGTCGAACAATATCACACAGACACAAAAAACAAAAACTCCACTCCAGTTAATTACACAGTCGGCTGCTGTGGGTTTCAGATTACTGTTTGGCCACAGGCTCAGACCGGCCGGGGAGTGTTTCCCTTTTGTGTTTGGATGAAAAAACACACAGAGGAAATTTAAACAGTAGCTGCGCTCGTCGTGTCGTGGAGTCGACACAACGGGGGGGGCTGGCTTGTTTGGATTTGAAATTTGAAGTACGTTTAAGTGTCCAATAAAAGTGCACACACACTTATTTGTGACCTCAGGGGTCAGGATGGCGGGCGGGGGGGCTGGGCGGAGAGATTCCTGCCCATTTGTGGTCAACTCGCATTTCAGTTTCCTCAAGAACAGCAAAGACAAAAACTACCGAAGCAGTGATGGAGACAAGAAGTGATGATGAGAAGAAGAGACACAAAAAAACACACAAGCAGAGAAACACACGAAAAACTGCTGAGCTGGCAAAAAGTTTATACAGTGTTGACTCATCGTTCCTGTAACTCCTTCAGGGCCGAAAGTGAGTAGTTGTACAATGAAGTGGTTCTGAAGCTGTGACACAATCTTATACACAAACTGTGCATTTCACTATTTACACAGCTTTTCAAACTAAGAGCATGTAGCTACGGTTCAGTGGGATTCTCCTGAGCTCTGCACACACTGGGCTGCACAAACATTATCACACAACCCTATCTCAGTGTATATATCCGCGAGTGTGTCTGAGTCTCGGGGTGAAACAGTTCAAATATGTGGGCTGTTAAAATGCACAGGCTGAGACAAGCTGTCCCTGAAACACTGAGGCAAAGTTCATCATCGGAAATACACACGGCCGATATGTACGGTGGCCTTGAAGGCAAATGAAGAAACACAACTTCTAACACAAAGGACGGCAGCTGCTATCCACGAGGCTCTTTGCTGATTGGACGAACAGACCACGTGATCTCTTATTTGTCTCTTATTTGATCTCTTATATATCTTATTTCGACTGTAAACATTTTCTTATTTGCAGCCGAGTTTGATTAGTTGTCGTTGTGTTTTGTGATTTTCTGTTGTGACACCACAGGGTCACTGTGCATATCTCCTTTTTAAGGAAGAAAGACGTCTCCTCTGCTCAGGTTTGGTGTTTGTGCGTCAGTAAGAAAAGAACAACACAACCTTTAAACAGCCCAGTCTGCACAGAGTCCAGACACACAGCTCACACACACTGAAGGAGCACGTAGGGAGGATCAGATTGTGTGTGGTTTTTATGGGAATAACATCAGGAGCTTGACACACAACAGTGATTATCAGGCATGAAAACAGTGTTTACTTCTGGATTCTGGTGCCTCGGACGACATTAGTCACCGTGAGCAGAAAAAACAAAAGCCCATAAAAATCCATCAGAGACACAATGATTACCTCTGTGTCCCCGAGTTGAACAACACAAACGGCTGTTTGTGCAACACTGCTGCATTTGCTGAGTCAGCAGCTCTTTCTGTTGACACTACACACAGAGAGAAAAGATCATTATCTCCGTTTGTTTTCCTCTAGATGAGATGATTTCTGATGATGGATGCTCTTTAGTGTTGAGTGGGCGTCACCGCAGAAATGTCAATCAGCAGGAATAACTGTAATCACCTGAATACCCGTTTCGCTGCTGAAACCAGAGAGAGTAAATAAAGATGGCGGACATGATGCTCCCTGAAAGTGAAGCCAAAACGTCTCAACGGCTCCCTGGTGGCGGGCTGCGGTACAGCTATTAAACAGGATTATACCAACGTTTTATTACCATTTTAATTCATTGGTTTTTTTCACATCCAGCAACATTAGCATCCATTAGGGGGTTAGCATGGTTAAATAAAAAGATGGACGCTAAAATAGGCTTTATGTTTTGGCTTCAGTTTTGGGACGTTCACATGTCGTCCATCTTTATCACAGTCTGTGATTCTTACCCAGCGTGTTCATCATTGTTCATCAGTGTTGTGGTTGCAGATTAACCACAGATTCATAAATCTGCCTGTTACATAATCATCACAGAGAAGCTTCCACAGAAGCTCGATCCAGGAACTCTCCTCTATTTGTTTTCCCATCAGCTGTTACCTCACACATCCCACAGCTTCCTGCAGCTGGGACACAGGCTCCTCTTGTTTTTAAAATCCAACTCCAACAATTACAGTCAGCTGTGGATAAACACCGGGGCTGAAACGGTGACTTCCAGGGGATCTTCTCTTCACGCCCAGAGGCTGAGCTGGACGTGAACACACTGGACTTCACCCTGAGGCCTGAAAACAGCGGCTGAGCCAAGAAAATGAAACCAAACACTTCGTTGCCAACTTCAGGTGCAGCTCAAAGAAACTCACGACTCCAGTGAAACTCATTGAAGGTTCTGAGACTCATCAGCGACAGTGTGGGCCTTGTGTCTGCAGCTCATCACCGTGGAAACCTCAGGTCTGTGTCTGCAGATGTCAAGTTCAGTCAAGTTCGGACGAGCAGAGGGAGGAAGAGCAGAGGGAGGAAGAGGAGGAGGAAGAAGAGGAGGAGGAGGAAGAGGAGGAGGAGTCGTGCACTGTTTGTTTTACCTCGAGGGTTCCGAGCGTCAGGTGTCCAGGTGCAGACTCAGGTAGTTTTGTTAAATCACATATTTCTGCATCAAGTAGAACTCAACACTCCACCAATATGTGATCATACTTTTACTCTGCTGTACTCAGGATCTCAAATCTATTTAGTCAGTATTGTCTTAAAATACGTTAACCCAGAAGTGCTTTAAAGCTTGTTGTGTGGATGTCGCCACAGAGTGAGTCTGTGCTCCAACATGTTTTTAGCTGTAAGAATAACTTCTTGACCTTCTCTGTTTCCCCGGTGTCGTCTCCTCCCGTCAGACTGGAGGGTTTTAAAGTCTCTCGTCTCCGACTGACGTCTCAGAACAAACAGACTCAAAGACACTGAGGACAACTGCCTCCATCAGCAAAACACACTTCCAGTAATTCCAAGCACGAACATGTATAAACACACATGTTCCAGTTTATGCTCCGAGGAGGCACACGTGCACTCGATGTGCACACACACACACACACACACACACACACACACACATTCACACAAACACGTTTTATTTATGTGGTAAAAAAAAAAAAAAGAGGGTTTGTGCAAGACTGGAAAATAGAGCGGTGCTATTTCTGGCAGTCGGAGTCCGTCGGGTGCTTAGATCATTATTTAGAATCAGCTGAGGATCCGGGGAGCAGATGTTGGTCAGATGTTGGTCGGGGGGCGGGGGGGCAGGAGGAGCAGGAAGTCAAGACTTTTAAAAACAGGAGGTTTTCAGACAGATCCTTTATAACTGTTCTGCAAAGATGGAATTTGACTGTTGATCAAAGTTTAAGGCAAGAAACTCAAAACTATACATGAATTTATCGTCATCAAACGGCAGATTATTTACATTCAGACAACATCTTTCTTACTGAAATGTTTCAACATGCAAATGAGTAATTATCTAATTAAATATTAAGTACTTAATTAAGATGAACATACTTATTTCATTTTGTTGACATATAGGATTTAAAGGATTCATACTAACATCTGCCTGCAGATTTGATCAGCCGGCCTCTAAAACCCAGCGAGTGATTTATCGTCGCACGAGTTTCGACTTAAGAGAAACATATGAGACAGTAAGTGAATCCGGGCACTGACCCACAAACAGGGTTTAAATCAGGCCGTGCACTGAGACCATATCTAAACCCAGAGTGTGTTCACCTGGAGGATCCACACGCTGACACAGAGATAAACACAGACAGATGAGGAGCTTCAGAGTGAGACTGTTAGAGAAAGAGCAGGTCGGCCAGCTCAGGTCACCTGACCTCGACCAGCTCAGGTCACCTGACCTCAGATAACAGAACATCCTCCTCCAGCATGTTTCAGCTCAAACTCAGACGACTGACAAACAACAGAAACGTTTTCAAACTGAGTTCAGAAGCTTGAAAAACAACTGGAATCAATTAATCAATATCAGTATGGCAATTTTAAACTGGTGGGAAAATATAATCTCCTACTATCACACATCAGCAGCGTGGGATCATGGAAGTTGTTGTCTTCACCACCTTTACTGTTTTCACTTTATTGGGAACGCGACAAAACACATAGCAAACAGCGACGAATAATCACAATCTGTTATGATTTAGATTAAGATTCATATTTTCAAATTCAGACAATTACTTTCTGGTACTTTTAAAAACCCTGCAGAAGCCCTGTTATTCATGTGCATGTTATTATTATGTTGTTTCTTGTATCTTCACCAAGACCACCACTGAAACAGAAACGATATCTGAACACCTGAACCTGATCACTGTCACTCGGTCTGAGATTTACAGACGGCAGCTCGGGCTCCATGAGAAAACTAGTTACAGACATTCATGGAGACAGAGTGATTTAAGAAGAAACCACCATGAGGATGCCGTGCCAGCTGATTTCCCTTTTTAATAAAACGTGCGGTGCCTTCGGGCGGTTTATCAGTCTGAACGCTCCACATTCTCCCAGACAAGACGACAAGCGAGCTGCTCTCAGCGCAGCGTGACCGATCCAGGAGGAGCTCACGGCCGTTTACAAGATGCTGCTGCAGACCCAGCGGCTGGAATCAGAGCTTCACACTGTTTCCTGTTGGTTCTGTAGAAACGTGCGGGCACAGATTTGTTTTTACAGCCTTTACAAACAATAATGAACAGACAGATTCACAGGAGCGAGGAGAGGAAAGTGCAGAGGAGGAGGAGGAGGAGGAGTGTTTGGTATCATTAGGAGGTCATTATGGCTCCATGTGAGGAAGGAGGAGAGAAGAAGGTAGTGGACTGTTCAGATTTAATGATGATGCTCACGGACGATCGGCACAAACAAACAAACCTTCCTGGGTTTGTGCATTCAGCGCCAGGAGCCGGGTTTAGATAAATACAGGCGGGCATTGTGTTGTTGGATCGCACCAAAGCTGGCCCCCCTGTCACAAAGCCTTCTCTGTGGGTTCACAGAACTGTTGTTGGCTTGGGGATGAGCCAGTGAACCCCCCCGCCCCCACCAGCACAAACCCACTTCAGCCAGGAGGTCCCACATCAGAACACAGAGACTTGGACTCGATGTTCTGGGAAAACACAAGAGCTTCAGCCTCAGAGCCGATCGACGCAGCCAAACGGGTCAAACCCTTTCAGACCAAAGCTCAGAGCAGTGTGATCATCAGAATAAAGAGAAGACGGATCATTGAGAGGAAGAGGAATTCAAACTGGCATCTCTGATTCACAGAGAGCGTTGGTGTCCGGGCGGCACAATGTGGAGAGAAGTTAGAACCACGGTGCTTCAGCTCACAGCGTTAGAAACAGACGATAGAAAACTCCATCTTTATCAGGCTCTATATTAAAATCTTTTTAATCTGCAACACGTCTCTTATCCGTCTCATCCTGGATATTTATTTCCAGTAAATAAGTCTCTCCTCAGTCTTCGTACCAGAAACATGCAAAACAGAACCTGAGCCGAACAACGACTTCTGCAGCTGCTCCTCAGATTGTCTCGGGCTCGAGGCCAGAAACCTGTGACGGGCTCAGCTCGCCCACCAGATCAAAGCCAGGCTGGTTGTCATGGAGACAGCAGACACACACCCAGCGCAGGTATGAGACATGACTCGACATCGGGCATTCGTTTTAATTATCACCCAAAACCAGCAGCAGATCCAAAGGGTTTACCGTACGACTTGTTTACTCATCATGTATGGAGAGGTGGTGGACTAGTGGCAGAAACTTGGACTATGGGCAGAAAAGGTCTCTGGTTCGTCTCTGGTTCGTCTCCACGGAGAAACAACAAAAAGACGAAGCTGGATTGATCTGTCCAAAAATCCAAGAGGATTCTCCCTTTCCTGTCTAGTGTCCCTGAGCAAGGCACCTTACTCCCCCAACATCTGCTCCCCGGGTGCCGTACATGGCTGCTCACTGCTCTGTGTGTCCTGCACCAGATTGGTCAAAAGCAGAGGTTAGATTTCCCTCCTTGCATGAGTGTGCATGTGTTTGGGACAAATAAATGTATCTTAATCTTAATGTTCAATGCTGCCTGGGGAGGATGTCTTGACAGCTGTAGTTCAAACCACAGAACAGGATTCTCCTCACATCAGCGTGACAGCAGAATTCAAACGCACAGCTCGGACCCGCTCCTTCACAGAGGGAACGTGAAGGATCGGAGGAGGATGATGTTCCTACCGGAGCAGAGGACGCCTTTGTGCCGGGCGCAGGAGAAGTCGTCACACTCGCAGAAGGCTCCGTAGATCTTGCCGAACTCCGACTCGTAGCACAGACACTGGTTGCAGCTGCACTCTCCGCGCCCGCTGCAGATCTGCTTCCCCTCGGCCTCCCGGCAGGCGCTGAGGTACATGCTGCTGGCTTCGCCCTCCTGGCACTCGCAGCGGGCGCCCAGGTAGCCCGGCTCGCAGCGGCACGTGCCACAGTTATAAGTTCCTGCAGGAGCAAAAGTTCAAGATTCAAGATTTTTATTGTCAAGTGCTTACAAGAGATAACATGAAGCAGTCGCTGGCAATGAAATGCTTGAGTCACAGGCTCTCTTTTAGCAGTGCTCAAGTAATTACAACCAAAAAATAAAATAAAATAAAATAAAAATAGAAATAGTACAAAATAGAATAGAATGAAATAGAATATCAAAAATTTAAAATAGAAAATAAAATATATATTTATAAATATATTCAGCTTGGGCCTGTTCACCTTCTAATTTAGATCAGACATCAAATAAAATTTTCAATAATATCAAGATGCTTTCAAGGTTTGATTCTTATACCCAGTTATCCCTGTACCACAGAATTTGGGCTTTTTAACTTTGGAGAACTTTTACTTACACAAAAAAGCCTTTATAACATACTAGAGGTAAAAAACATCACGTATCCTCTAGGGACGGGAATCGGCAGGGACCTCCCGATACGATACTATCACGATACTTAGGTGGCGATACGATATGTATTGCGATTCTGTAAGTATTGCGATTCGATATTACGATTTCCTGGGATTTCTTTTGGTTATTTTTTTTTGTGGAAAAATGTTGAATCATACCTTCAAATACAACACAGTCAAATTCACTTAGAGCTTTACCAGTTTTATTTCAAATATTAACATTAACTTAATGACTGCTGGGCAGCCAATAGAGAAAATAAATAAAAATGTGCCTTATTATTATTATTACGGTCAACTGCACACAAACTGCAGATTAAGAAATGTAAGCCACTTAGGCTACTTTTAAACAATAAATAAAAGGTAAATTAAATAGAATGAATCAAAGTTTACTTAAAATATAAACTTTGAAATAAACAAAAAGTAGGCTATTGTTGTTTGCATGTAGGCGATACAAAGCTACTGCTTGGGTATGTTTAGATTCTTGTGCAAAAACAAGAGCTGGTCAACATGCTCTGGGGTGATGTTGCCCCCCCCATATATCCCCCCGGTATAAACCAATAAATATGTTTTTAAAAAATAAAAAAAAATAAAAATTGAACCAAAATAAGTTGATGTATTCTTCCTAGAAATGGGATAATAACTGATCTACCTAAAGTGTATTTTCTGTATTTTAAACATCTACATATCTCAAGTTATAAAAATGGTAGTGAGTGAAGTAAAGAGTGTAATTCCCGTTATATTACCGTCTTTAACTCGACAACAACAACCACAAGTGAGAGCGTCTCCATAATCAGGCTGAAGAAGCAGTGAATTAAGAGGGAAGAAGAAGGAGTTTTCCCTCAGTTATCACTGATTGAAGTGTCCAGCGTCTAAACTCACAGGAAGCGGAGCTGGAGCTTTTCTCCGTCTCGTGTCGTTCACTTAACCACAAGCTGCTGTTTTTAAACCAAGTTTGACCGAGAGCAAAAGTCCAGGATGGTTTTCTTGAAGGAGCAAAAGCTTTGAACTGGTTTTCTCATGGATTTGTGCTTTTAAACACGTGTTTAAAACTGAATTACAGATATTAAAACTATTAAATTAAAAGTATTAATCGTGTAAAAAGGGTTGATTTAATATATTTCAGCAATCTATTTTTTAAATGGGATTTTGTTTGTGTGTTTCATACTCTTTCCTTCTCAGAAATGTTTGGTTGATCTCACCAAGACAAATTCAGCTGAAGTTTGTTGCTATGGTAACTAGGTGTTGGATCTGAAACGCTCCTCTTTCATGCAGACGTACCCATGGAGCTGCAGATGCTGCTGTTGCTCTGTGCCGTCCGGCTGCAGCCGCAGTCACACTGATAATCCACCAGCACCTCCAGGCGGTCCTTGAAGCCCACCGGCTTGATGGTGAAGCTCTGGTCGGCGCCGCGGCCCGGGCAGCTCCTCGCCTCCACGCTCACGTTGAACGAAACCTGCACAGAAACACACGAGAGCTCGAGTTCAAACGGCAGAACTGCTGGAGAAATGCTGCTGACTTCCTGTTTGCTCTCCTGCAGAGTTCACGCCAGGTTCAGACGACAGATGAAGGTTTTGAAACAGTAGCGGCTTCAAACAGCTTCGGAGCCACAGTCTCTTCTGACATCTTTTATTTTTCCATAAGTGGCCTGATCCCACCCTGCAGCTCTTCATCGGAGCAAACACACACGTCCTGCAGATGCTCGACAATCTGAACTACACACGACCCGGCGTCTTTCTTTCACATCAACGGACTCATTTAACCCCAGAAGGAGCTGAGCTCACCAACTGGGACGTGACTTCAGAACTACACCCATGTAATCTCTTTCCTGTTCCTCTGAAGAAGTTCTGGTTCTTCTTCAGCCTCTTTGTGGAACTTGGGTCCAACGCACATTAGATTGATAAGCACTGTGCACTGTTTTGATCTAATAACACATTTTTAATCTCTGGACCATATATTCAACACGGGTTGATTCAGGAAACAAGAAAAGCTTTCGTCACATCTTGCTTGTACTCTCCCCCCCCCACTCACTCCTGAGCGGGAAACTGGTTAACAAAATCAAATTTACTGTAAATGTGAGTCGCGAGGACCAACTACGTGGCTGGTTACGAACCGAGAGGGGGTGGGGGTGGAGAGGAGATTGAACTCATTGAGGAAATACCTCGACACACAGATGAGTGAGTCGTGTGTGAAGCAGACGCTGGTGTGTACTATGGGATGGTGCACATGTAGAGGAGAGACCAACACATTGGAAACTGTGTTTTTCACGATGACAACTTGAAAAGACAAAAGAAAATCTGTGTCTCTCCACTGGGAATTCATTTTTGACTGATGGAATTCTTATGACCGGCTGAAATTCAATTTACTGGGACAAAAACAAGTGGAGGTCAAACAACACAACATCTGATTCCTCTGTTGTGTGTGCGTGCGGGTCTGTCCTCATCCATATGCATGAGTCCATTCAGCGCTCGCACAGTTCTGCAAGTGTTACAGAGAAAAGGTGCCGGGCTTAACCACCCACACTTCAGTCCCCCCCCCCCGCCCCCGCCTGGTTATTCCTTTCACAGTCGGGCGGTTTCACAGGCCCCTCCCCTCCCTCCCGCCTGCTTTTGTGCGATGTCATTGAGATGCAGCATCAGGCTCGGCGGCGAGCTCACACGGGACGGCGTGACTGACACCCGGGGCCGCGGGCCAGGCCACGTCCCCCCCCCCCCTAACCCGGGAGACCCCACTTTTCATTCAGTGCTGTTATTCTGCCTCCAACACACATTCCCACCCCCCTAAAACCCCGTCCCAGCAGGGGGGGGGTGAAGCTCTCCATGTGACAGAATGTCTGAAGCTGCCCTTCGACTCACACTGTCAAAGGATTCAGAGCAGATTCTAATTAGGAGCCTGTGCAAAATTCAAAGTGATTAAAATGTCCCTCATCATCCTGCTCCACCTGATCTGAGAGAAAACCTTCAGACCGGGCTGAAGCTGCTGATGGCAACAGACTTCAAATACTTCAAACATTTATCATTATCATTCTGTGTCCTTCTCTCTGTACAACTCGATAGAGATAGAACTACAGAAGGAAAATGTCTGGAGTGGACGTGTGGATGAGGTTTCTAACTCGTGACGGACGTGAAACTGGAAGAACATAAAGATCTCAGGATGAAGAAGAGGAGCCGGACACGTAGAAGACGAAGACGCCAACTTGGAAACACGAGGAGATTCCAGAGCTTCTGGTGATGAGGGCCGACGCCGGTGTGGAGGAGCTGTGAACAACAACACTGATCTTTCCACAGCAGAAACATGTTCCTGTTGTTGTGAGTCGGACCCGACAACCTGCTGCTGCTTCACGTGATAATATCACAACTTCTGGATCTCAAATGTCAAAAACTGCCGAAGAGATTTATTGCTCGAGAGTTTAAAAACCAACCAACTGATGATGTCTCATCTCTTTTCCCTCTTCATTTATATTCTCGCTGCGTATTTGGCAGCAGCCGAACTTCCTCCAACATTCAGAGCAACACAACCACAAGAGCAGACAACACAAAGAACTAAATCCCCCGGAGGGACAAGCTCAGGCTTAAAATAAAACAGTTTTAAAAATGCACGGGGTGTGTTAATGTTCCCGTGCGTGTTGCGACAGGTGCAGATGAGAACGAGCAGAAAGTCCAGTTTGAGATCTGTGAGCTTCAAGACAAATCTGACACCGAAGCAGAGACACAAGGAGACGGGTCCGGAAAGACACCACAGCAGTCGTCAACTCTTTCCTCGGGACTTGAGGACGATAAGGAAAATGTTGTTGCATCGTGTGGTGTGAACGCAGCCTGAGGAGACGTGAAGCTTTTCTCACAGCTGCATCCACACAGAAGGGAAACCAGCTGAGAGGCAACAGAGGACAAATATCCCTGGAGGAATGAAGAGTCTGAGCCAAGACAGTTGAGTGATGATAACTTGATCTTTCCTGCCTTTAGATACAGAAGATGAGCATCATGCAAGAAACTGAAATACAATCTACGAACCACTTAATTTTGAGAAGAGGAAATTCACGACAACAAAAAACAAGAAAACGGGTTCTGGTTGGGAGAAGGTAATAAAATGAACGTCCTGGAGTCGAAGTCAGAAGCTCAGTCGGTCACATGAAGGTGTTTGGTTACAGTGAGAAGATAAACTCCATTCACACTCAAATCTTTTAGTTTTAAAACTGAAAAGATCTCTGTACTCTGCAGAAGCTATTAAGCCGAATATCAGTTATAATTATAGAAATCATCTTAAGAAACATTTATTGATTTAATTTGTTTTTCCAGCATGAGGAACAGCTCATGACCTGCAGCCGGCGACCAGGCTTCACTTTAGTGGAGCTGTTGTGTCCATAGATATCATATATAAAGGCTAGATGTTTTGTTCGACGGAGCCGGACGTCCGCACATGGCGGCCATCTTGCTAGGGGCCATCTCGCTCACCCATAACATTGTGTTGGTAGTGGTACATAACCATAACTTGCTCAATTTTCAACCGATTTTGAAACGATCTGGTTTGTTATAAACGTCAGAGAAGTAGTTATGACACTTATTCACAGATTATTCTTTTTTTTTAGAAAATAACATAATTATTCATAAGTATGCAGTTTCATATCTACATCTCTGACGTTTATAACAAACCAAACCGTTTCAAAATCGGTTGAAAATTGAGCAAGTTATGGTTATTTACCAACACAATTTTATGGGTGAGCGAGCTGCCCCGTAGCAAGATGGCCGCCATGTGGTGACGTTCGTCTCCGTTGGCCGGCAACGCAGACGAGACATCTAGTCTTTACATATGATATCTATGGTTATGTCAATCATCTTTATTTACAGTCATGTCCTGGTCATGTGGTGTAAACAGGAAGTAGATTGTCCACCTTTCAGTTGGTTTCTTCCTTACAGAAAATACTTTGAATGAGGAACAGCAATGTTCACACATAAGAGCAGGGATTTCTTCACTTGGATCCACGAGTTGTGAGCAACAAAAACAAATTTTGAAACTTCTCCGTTCCTAGAAAACTCTGTAGAAGCCGAGATGCATTTTGAAGCCGAAATGCGATCGTGTGGATTCAGCCTCAGAAGCTCAGGCAGTTGCTGTGACTTCTCCTCAGGTGCCAGTGAAGGGGTTTGGTTACAGTGAAAAGCAAAATAATCCTCCCTCCCCCCCGCTCCGCTTCACTTTGGCCTCATCACAGCAAACTCTGCCAAAACTCTGGCAGAACAAGCCAGGGACTTTTTTAATCCCTGAGTCTTCAGCCAGCGGACGTGTTGCAGGAAAATCCCACCGCCGACACACGCCACTGATTTCAGAAGGTCGTTCAGCGAAAATAAAGGTGAAAATCCTAAAGCTGCAGATATATTTTTCATGACCTGAAAAAGTAAAATGATGTAGGTGAAGACGACCGAGCGGCTGGAACACTCGGGTCCAGCAGGATGAATAAAACATGAAGTGTGTGACGTGAGGGAGCTGCAGAGGAATGTGTGGACTGGGGGGGGGGGGACTCACGGTGTCTCCTATCTTCAAGTCGGCACACTTCCTGAGGCCTGGCAGCGGCTTCCCGTCCTGGCAGGTGGCGGTGAAGGAGAGCCCGATGTCCTCGGGGTGGTCCCACACCGACAGCTCCACTTTAGAGCGGATGTTCTGAGGAGAACCAGGGAGAAACATCAGGGAGAAGTTAAAACCAATCCTCACAGGGTTCCTCCACGATATCGCAGACAGGGTTTTTATCAGCGCACATAAACTCCAAACTGCCGCCACGTTAATACGTTGACATTTATATTGAATCCAACCTCAGTGTATCTGCTCGTGCCTGTAACTCCGGAGTGTAAAAGAGGGAAACATGGGGAATGTGTTGCTCTGGTTAGGCACATTTTTATAGTTGATCTCACCACGACCACACGAGCTGTGCCGGGACGCAGGTTGCGTGCGTGTGCATGTGAAATTCCGCGGCTGTGTGCAAAGCCAGCTGCATCTGGCTCCGCGCTACAGGGATAAAACCGGATGGTACTTGGTGCACAAGGGCGAGTGTGACCTCATTCTCTCTCTCTCTCCCTCTCACTCGCTCTCTCACACAATTAGACGTTTCTGACCCTGAACTCGATCACAGTCGAGACGAGGAGAGAAACCAGTCGGCTACACAACATAATCTCATAGTGTTTGGCAAAGCTCATGGAGCTAACAACCCCGGAGCGCTGGATATGATGTGGCAGCTGGAATGTTAATAAAGGGCCGTCAAGTCAAAGCACTTCATTCAAGCTCTGCCCCCCCCCCCCCACACACACACAGGCCGAGCACAGCAAGTCTGACACAAGTTTCTGTCGCAGAGAAAACGCCGTCACGACGCAGCTCCTCCTGAGTGAGGAGAGCTCTGAACGCCCACGCTGGAAAACATCTGATGGAACGTCTGAGCTGAGCTGCAGAGCCGAGGCTTCAAACTGAAAAACTAATGTATGAATATCAGGCTTCAGTTCGTGGTTCAGACAGAGAGTGAGGGTTTAAAAACACCGCACATATCACTTATTTTCTGGAAAACCCAAATTAGTTGATTTTAAATTGTTATTATTTGTTAACTGCATCGCCCTTTTCTTTTTTAACAGACCAACAAGAGGAAATAAACAACATCATATGTCTCATTAAAAACGAAAGCAGACCAGAGTTTCCTCTGAATCCGTCTCCCGTCCAACATTCATTTAAATTTAATTGAAAGTCAAACGTACTTAATTCAGCCTGATTCTGTCTCATGATTCTTTTAATGTCCGTCGTCATTTCGTCTTTTATCTTCTGTGTGTTTTGCTGCGTTTCTCTCTTGTTTTTCCTTTTCCATCCTCATGAAGCTTTTATGTCCCATATAAATAAGTCTGACCTGGTTGAAGAGAATGTGAGTCCATCACCCCAAGGCTCGCCCTTGATGATCTTCCCGCCATTTAAACCTCAACTTTAAATAAGATGCATTCAAATTCAGTTCGTAAATATGTCCTGACCCGACTATATACAGACTAATCTATTGTATTATAGTTTATTTTCTCCTGTTTATCATTTTCAAACCCCTCAGATTCTTCTTTCTGAGCCACTGTGAAGATCCTCAGTTATAACAGCTGCTTTGTTTTTTGAAAATGTTCTGCAAATATGGTGAAAAAAAGCGACATCTTTAAAATGTTTTGAATCAAATAAACCAGCAAATAAAGTCAGCTCACAACAAATCCTCACGTTCGAGAAGCTGAAACTAAAACATTGGAGTTTTTTGGACTTTGAATAGATTAACTGACTTCTTTGAGAAATATGAAAAGCATCACTACAGTGTCAGCTGTTAAAACCACTTCAACACTCGCTGCAGAATGAGAAATCCAGCTTGTGTCGGCTGGAGGCTCATTAACAGACTTTAAAAGAATTTCCCTCACTTTTCCTCCCCCCCTCTTCTTCTTATCCCTCCCTCAAATCCCTCTTCTCGTTCTCTTGGTTCTCTGACGGCACACAAACAGGAAATCCTGCCGTTCACTCACGTTGTAGGCCGTGATGATCAGCTGGATGACGTTCTTAGAGTCCTGATCCAGGATTTCCACTGTGGTTCCGGGGATGAGCGCAGTAAAGTTCTGTATAAATAAGACAGAAGTGTTACTTCCATATAATAAAAAGGAGCATTATGAGTATAACGTCTTCAAATCATAAATGATAAAAACCTTATAAATAACGTAGAGTCGCTTTGTGACTGCGAAGATGAGAAAGATGTTATTTTCTGCCAGTTTCTCTCCCAGAAGAGCAAGAGAGGGATAATCCTGCAGAGAGAAGATGGATGGAGATATTAGATGTTTTTTTCTACACACTTATACCGACAAATATATATATATATATATATATATATATATACATGTCCACACACATACTACACTGCAATATATACACAGTAGTTTCCGGTCAGGAAGCTTGCAAACGGATGTTGACGTTCTTTTCCCTCTGAGATGTGTGTGTTTTGGGAATAAAGGTTGAAGAACTTTCTTATATTTAGAGAAAAGCTTCAGGATCTGACACTTTGAGATGTGTTTATGTTTATTGGATACAACACAGTCTCTGTCTGAGGTTGGAGTAAGTTGGTCTTTAGAGACCGAATGATAAATTGCTTGGCTGATTAACCACCAATACGAGCTGGTTTCAGTGGTTATGTTTAACAGTATGAAAACTTTCATTTTACAGAATAAACAATGCTGAAGGGTACATTATTTATGTTTATTTTCTTAATTCCAGTTCTATTTGTTTGATTGTATTTGGTCTTTTCTTTGTATTTATGTCCCACATACATACTTCACTTGTTTAATCCGGATGTCTATTAGAAAGACTCTGGTTGATACAATATTCTTCATAATACAGAGGTTAATATTCAAAATATAACAATATATTCAAAACTGTTAACATTAAGATTGCTAGATTTGTTTAATTGAATTGTTTTAGGAAATATTTCATATTCTAAATAACACACCAGCATTTATATAAAACATGTTGCTTAGGAGAGGAAGATTCAAATGGCTGAAGATAGATATTAGGAAGTTTAAAAAATAAATCAATATCCAATTATAGGTCCAAAAAAATATCAATAATTCCCATGTCATTATCGAACCCTTATGACAAAGAAAGCTAATTGAGGTTTGATATTTTACAGATTAACCATAAAAATTATATTAAAAAGAAAACACTAATACAACCAAACACGTTAAACTATTTGAATTAGGAAGAAGTTTCTACATCAGTCACAAATATTTGAATATAAACTATTAATCTCAACGCTCAGCTGCATCAGCATTTTCTTTACATAACTACAGACATAATAAATAACTTTTCTCTCTTTGTGCTGCTCATTGTGGGAACTGTTGGTTTCCTCTGATGTTTCAGGTCTCGACCTCACTATGTAAAGAAAGAGATAATGTATGTTATGATTTGGTTCTATATAAATTAAATTGAATTAAATAACCTTCCTCCTGATACAGTGATGTTTCTATACGATCACTCGTGTCAATTAGAAACTGTATTTTTAGGATGAAAATAAACCAAACGGAAAGAATTCTTTAGTGAATCACAGCACGGCAGCATCCACATGATTCTGATCTATTTTTCCGAAGCATTACTGTGCACACACAATGAACTTATTATGAGTGAAAGACTTTAGTTGTGTTCGTTTTTTTTACTGACTTTAATTTGAGAAGAAAAAATTCCACCAGCTCCTGATTGGCATTTTAACTCGTATCCAAACGGAATCACGGGTTCAGGTCAGTAGTTTGAGTTCAGTTGAGAATCAAACAAACACATATTTTCATTTCTGCAGCACGGTGAATTCTGTGGTTTCACCAGCAGCCTCCACTGGCCCGTCCCTCCACCACCACAGGCTGTGGCTATTAATAAGTGCTAGTTCTCAGGTCGTCTGGTTGAAGCAAGTTGCCGTTTTTACTTCAGCTGCCTTCACTCAAGCTTTTTCTATGGAATGAGACAGATTTACTGAACATGTCGGACATTACACTAAGTGAAATCTCTAATGCAGACGCGGACGTGAGCCAAGTGGAGCCAGAAACCCTTAAAAGGTTAAAAGCAAGAGAAACAACCTTGTTCTCCGAGAAGGAATCAGACTCATATCTTCTCTTCGTTCTTGGAGTAAACTGTGGAAATTCCAACGTCCACTCACAGCTGGACTTTGTAAAGAAAACGTACCTGAGATTTATTGAACAATGTTCTGTGTTATTATTATTACAGCAACATAAAGGTTTCAGGTTTCTTAAGGGACATAAAGCTGCAGGGTGCATGTGCTGCTATAACGTCTGGGATAATAGGGGCACATACAGACATCGACCAAGCCGGCGTCCCCCGGATTTTAACTTCAACCTTTCAAGGGTCTTGCTTCCAACCATCCATTATCTTCACTTCACTCCACAACCAGCAGCTCTTCTTACCATCTTTGTGGAGGCGCTGTACTCGTTCCTGTCGTTGAGGTGGCACCGCCCGTCGTGAGGCTGCACGAGGCCGCCGAGCCGCCCGTCCAGAGCCAGGTGCGGCACGTCGTCCGTGGCGAACACCAGCAGGTGGTACGCCCCCTTCCTCCAACCTATCTCCTCCTGTGTAAAAGATGTGCAGCAGATTAGAACCCAGGGGTTTGTTGGGGTGTTAAAATGTAACGGCGTGACTCCTCCTCTGGGTTTTATTATCACAATTAGAGCAAAGAGCAGGTTGGAGAAGTCGTTATTAAAAACCACTATGACTGAACAGACAACACAAACACGTTTACTGCAGGTTTGAGGAGCCACTGGTCCAAACAAGCACACAACAACAACACTGAGTCACCGAAGCCAGTTCAGCAGGACGAGGTTGGTGAACAGGAAACAACCGGCTGCGGAAGATTGAGCGTCTGACAGATCGCTGACGAATGCACAACACTTAAGAAACATGACATTTCAACCAGGGAGCAGAGAAGAGGGCTTGACTCCATTATTCTGTCTGTAGAGTATAAAACAGAGCTGTGTTCTGACACATGAGGCTAAAACAACCACAACACAGATGAAGTTGAAATCAAATCCAACAGCATTTTAAAGCTCGAAAACCTTTCAGCTTTCCCAGCAGCCATTTACAGCTAAAACTCGGAAAAAGTCTGAACTTAACTTTTCCTTTCACACATGAAGAATGAAGAAGCAATTGACTCTGACCTTTACATTCTCACACTGAAAGTTGACTGACTCTCTAACAAAAAGGTCCTCTTCTAGAAAATATCCCCATTCATGCTTCAGTAATCTCCACAACATCTGATGTCTGACCACCGGTGAATGAAGCTGGATCAATCACGGCTGGGGACACACCCAGTCTCCTAACCAGACTGTTTGAAATAGTGCAGCCGGAGTAAATTACAAGGCAGCGGCTTCTCGCAGGGAGTCATTCTCTTCCTGGAGAAAACAATTAAACCGGGGAGAGGACGAACAGGGATAGGACTGAGCCTGCCAGTGACTCGTCCTCATGTTTAACCAGCTGCACCAGACTGCACTTCCTGTCTGTCCCCCACGGTGCTTTTAATTAACAGGCAAATAGGCCAGACGCTTGTCACGGGGGCATCTCGGTCATTTCACATCCACAGCGGCTTCCCTCTCCGTCTAAAACCCAAACATGTGCTGTCGCTAAGTGCAGCCGAGTCCCGGTTAGATCTCCAGAGGGAACTCAATACAAACTAATGAGGATGAAGGGAAGTTTGTCACCTTACAAACCGCCGCCTGCAGGATGGCGTCGAACCCGCCCTCAGGAGCGTCCCGGTTGCGAGACACCATCTGCTTCTGCACCTCCTCGTTGAAGCGGTCCACTTTGTCCGTCAGCGAGACGATGTGGCGGAACCCGAAGGTGGGGACACAGTTGGGGAACAGTTTGTATCTGTAGGGGGGGAAGGGGCAGAGAAGCAGAGATCCCTGAGGTGTTTCCTCCGAGAGTCACGTCAGGACACAGCAGCAAAAACACTCTGAGTTTCATCCGTGGTTTATCGAGGCTGGCTATGTAAATAAAGAAAACGTGGTGAAGCTGATGTGAATTTGTGAAAACAAGCAGGATTATTGTGATGAGAGTTTGATGGGATCCAGTTCGAATCAGGTCTGTTTTCTTCTTTTATTAAAAGGATGAGCAGCGGCAGGAGTCAGTGGTTCGGGGTCAAAATGTCGACATCTATCCCTTTAACATTTCCCTGCTGTGTGCGACTGTGTGCGAATGATAAACACACACACACACACAGATGCGTGCACACAACCGAGGCCACAACCTAGATGGGAAGTGATGCGTGATGGCGTGCAGCGAGTCAGAGCGGAGCAGTGTCACCTCCGGGGCAATGATCGTGGGCCACAGCTTGTTACCCTCCGTCTATTCTGCTCCTTTTCAGTTTGACCTCATCAACAGACGTGACCGGCCAGAGAGGAGAGGGGCCATTTTGAAACACTGTCTATTATCAAGCTGCAGGATGTGAACGATGCGTGAAGGTACAAAACAGAATGTTCGGTGTTAGAGGAAGATTTCCCCTTCGTCTACTGCAGCAGATTCAGGTCAAGTAGATACAGATCTAGCTAACTTACAGCTGAAAATAAATAACAATGATATCCAGAGTAAAACCTGCGTCCACTACCCACCCGCTGCATGGATTCTCTTGATACTTGGGCGCCGTGTAGGAAAACGGCGACATGTTCTTATCCACGAAGGAGCCGAAGCCCAGCCGGAAGTTGCTGGTGAGCTTCCCCATCTCCTGGGCCAGCTTGGTGCCCAGGTTCCGGATGGTGTCCAGGTCGTCCTTCATGGACAGAGAGAGGTCCATCAGGTAGTAGAGGTCCACCGGGTAGTCCTCCACCTGCCGCACCTCCACGCCAAACCACGTCTGGTCTCCTGGATGTGCAGGTGGAGAGAATGTCTCAGCTGCTTTACTCGTTAGAAAACTCATTTTAACTTCCCTCGTCCTCGTTCATGGTTTTTCTCTGAGTTTAAATGTTAATGATTCTTACCCGGCCGCAGACTGAGGGAGATTTTCTGAGGCATAATCTGCACCACGTCGTCCTGGCTGGACCCGGACCCCTTCGAACTCAGGGGTCTGTTCTGCAGGATGGAGAAGCTGCTGGTGGGGAACTCGATGGAGCGAGACTCGCAGCCCCTCTTCTCCAAGTTCGGAGGGAAATCGCAGCGTGAGGTCAGAGTCCGCCCCTTCCCAAAATCCTGAAGGATGAATAACGAATCAAAGAAAGAGTTTCAGATATAATAAACTAGGGACGGGAATTGGCATGGACCTCCCGATACTATCACGATACTTAGGTGGCGATACGATATGTTGCGATTCTGTGGGTATTGCGATACTGTAAGTATTGCGATTCAATATAACGATTTCCTGGGATTTCTTTTGGTTATTTTTTAAATACTGGACCATGGAAAAATGTTGAATCATTCCTTCAAATACAACACAGTCAAATTCACTTAGAGCTTTACCAGTTTTATTTCAAATATTAACATTAACTTAATGACTGCCGGGCAGCCAATAGAGAAAATAAATAAAAATGTGCCCTATTATTGTATAGCCCCTGTCAACTGCACACAAACTGACAGATTAAGAAATGTAATCCACCTAGGCTACTTTTAAACAATAAATAAAAGGTAAATTAAATAGAATGAAATAAACAAAAAAGAAACAAAAAGGAAGGCTATTGTTGTTTGCAAATAGGAGATACAAAGCTAGTGCTTGGGTATGTTTAGATTCTTGGGCAAAAACAAGAGCTGGTCCACATGCTCTGGGGTGATGTTGCTCCCCCCATATACCCCCCCCTGTATAAACCAATAAATATGTTTTTAAAAAAAAAAAAAATCGTCATTCACAAGAATCGCGATTTGTAACTGAATCGATTTTTCCCCCCATCCCTATAATAAACACACGTGAGCTACTGTTCCACCTCTGTGAAAGCAGCTGGAACTCCCAACACACACTCATGCATATACACCTACTCTCCAGAATAAATCCAGAACACAATGCAGAGGGTGAGTCGTACCTCTTGTGCGCACCAGGCGCAACTGGGATGAATCAGGAGACACTCTTCACAGGACGTAGCACTGCCACTCATACACATGTTCAGACCTGAGATGGTGGAGAGGGATGAGAAGTGAGTTGTGTGGGTGAGGAAGGACTTAAAAGCTGAATACAGAAAAACCTGTCCACAGTAACGTTATCTGATCCACAACAGTCATAATTGTAGTGTTTCTTGGTTTGAGCTATAGTTTGTTGGCTTGTATTGGAAAGTCCATCATTACCTCCACCGAGGAGGTTCTGTCTTCAGTGCACTTTGTCTGTCTGTCAGCAGGATAACACAAAACCTACAGAGCCAATTATCTGTAAACTTGGAAGGATGAGAAGTGGGCAAACGAAGAACCCTTCAAACTGTGGAGTGAATCCAGGAAACGTTTCAGTCACTTTCCTTAAACAGCAACACAGGCTGTTATTTACTTGTTTTTTTCTTCTGGGTTTGTCTGCCGGTTTATTTGTCAGCAGGATCCCGATTTCAATTTCAAACTTAAAAGAACATGTTTGTTTGGTAGAGATTTGCAGGATTTTAAACTATGATTTAAACTATGTTTTAAGATAAATAAAGTATTTAATACATGACATTATAGTACAAGAATATACTCTGATGTAGGATTGCTCAGCCTCAGTGGACATACGTGCTTCTGAGTGATATTCTAGTGTTGTATCGATGCTTCTAGTGTTTCAACAATACATCACAATAGAAAAGCAGCTACACACACAGGCCAGATAAAACACCACAACATCATAATCCCACAAAGAGAGCAGGAGAGGTGACACATTTCCTGGTCAAGTGTACGTCGGGTGTGGTGACACCTCAGTGATGTTTCAGCAAACGTAAGCAGATAAATATCACACAGTAAGAAACCCACAAGAACAGCTGCTCTGTCTGAACAAATCAAATTGTGCATATTCAAGCACTTTAACTTCAACTATTGGCAAGAATTAGTTCTTAGTTAATGCTCTCATGTTTGGCTACATGCAACGTCACCACTAGAGGGCACTACATTCTACACACTGAACCTTTAAGCCTCTTGTAGGTTCTCCACATTTCCCTGTTGTTGTGAAGGAGTCAGATCCGGACAATCTCCTGCTGCTGCTTCACATGCGAAAGACAAATGTTCCGGACTCAATTGTCCCGGACATTTTCCCAGAGGTTCGAAACCTGTTCCTTCAACTCACAGAACCTCAGTGACACGTGTAACCCTCGACACAGAAAACATCAACAACCACACACTGAGGCTCCTGTCGCCTCCATGCGTCCCCGGGTCAGCTGCTGGATCCCGGGTCAGCTGCTGGGGTCCCGGCTGCACACCCTGGTGCACAGCTCGGTCCTGCATGAAGGAGGACACAGTTGGAGGACACATTCCCAGAGGACATTGTCCCTCTTACCTCGGACCGGGGTCGTGAAGGTCTGCAGCAGCATGCAGCAAAGAGCCGCTCGCCACAGCCACGTCCCCGGGCTCCAGCGCATGGTGCCACTCGCTGTGTGTTGTTGATTCCTCTGATCTCGATCCCTGCACGACACGAACTGTAATCACTTTCCCATCAGAAACAAAAAAAATCCTCCAGCAGACCTCCACGTCTCCACTACTTCCCCCGGGGACCGTGACAGCAGCCCGGCAGCTTCTCCTCCGACATGTCGGTCCAAAACGCGGAGGAGGAGACGCGAGCTGCGGACGAGGCCTCGACTCGAACACTCCGACTCCTGCAGAGACTTTCTGCTCGTTGGACCAGTTCGATTCCCAGCTGCAATCTCCGCCCCTCCACAGGCACGGATTACATTAACTCCTTCACTGCCCGGAGGACTGAGGGCTCCATGTTGGAGTCGACACCCCGCGGCGGTACGGTGGCCGAGAGAGAGCCACGCGAATTAAGAAAACACACGCAAATAGAAAATTGTGCAAATTAAGAAAAGCACATGCAAATAGAAAATTTTGTGCAAATTAAGATAACACATGCAAATAGAAAATTTTGTGCAAATTAAGATAACACATGCAAATAGAAAATTGTGCAAATTAAGAAAAGCACATGCAAATAGAAAATTGTGCAAATTAAGGAAAGCACATGCAAATAGAACATGTTGTGCTAATTAAGAAAACACATGCAAATAGAAAATTTTGTACAAATTAAGAAAAACACATGCAAATAGAAAATGTGCAAATTAAGAAAAGCACATGCAAATAGAAATTGTTTTGCAAATTAAGAAAACACATGCAAATATAAAATTGTGCAAATTAAGAAAACACATGCAAATAGAAAATTTTGTGCAAATTAAGAAAAACACATGCAAATAGAAAATGTGCAAATGAAGAAAAACACATGCAAATAGAAAATTGTGCAAATTAAGAAAAACACATGCAAATAGAAAATTGTGCAAATTAAGAAAAGCACATGCAAATAGAAAATGTTGTGCAAATTAAGAAAACACATGCAAATAGAAAATTGTGCAAATTAAGAAAAGCACATGCAAATAGAAAATTGTGCAAATTAAGAAAAGCACATGCAAATAGAAAATTTTGTGCAAATTAAGAAAACACATGCAAATAGAAAATTGTGCAAATTAAGAAAAGCACATGCAAATAGAAAATTGTGCAAATTAAGGAAAGCACATGCAAATAGAACATGTTGTGCTAATTAAGAAAACACATGCAAATAGAAAATTTTGTACAAATTAAGAAAAACACATGCAAATAGAAAATGTGCAAATTAAGAAAAGCACATGCAAATAGAAATTGTTTTGCAAATTAAGAAAACACATGCAAATATAAAATTGTGCAAATTAAGAAAACACATGCAAATAGAAAATTTTGTGCAAATTAAGAAAAACACATGCAAATAGAAAATGTGCAAATGAAGAAAAACACATGCAAATAGAAAATTGTGCAAATTAAGAAAAACACATGCAAATAGAAAATTGTGCAAATTAAGAAAAGCACATGCAAATAGAAAATTTTGTGCAAATTAAGAAAACACATGCAAATAGAAAATTGTGCAAATTAATAAAAGCACATGCAAATAGAAAATTGTGCAAATTAAGAAAAGCACATGCAAATAGAAAATTTTGTGCAAATTAAGAAAACACATGCAAATAGAAAATTGTGCAAATTAAGAAAAGCACATGCAAATAGAAAATTTTGTACAAATTAAGAAAATACATGCAAATAGAAAATTGTGCAAATTAAGAAAACACATGCAAATAGAAAATGTGCAAATCAAGAAAAACACATGCAAATAGAACACATTTTCAAATGAGTCCTGAGCGTTAGTGGGGGGGCCGAGGTGAACGCTGCAAACATCTGTCACAATAAAACACACACAGGCTCAGAGATGTGGAACCTGCAGGACATCCCGTTTAATAATAGCACTAAATATTGTTATGAATACTGATATTGACTGAGGAGGTGGGGAAGGTTCATCTTGTTGCATGTAAATCAACATCATTTAAAAAGTCTCTCAACTCAAACCTGGAAGTATCAACCTGCAGTATCTACGTCACAGCATGAAACACTAACATGTCTATAACAGGAGGTGCATCAAGCTAAACGTACGATATCTATATGAAGATATACCATCTTATGATTATGACGATTACTTAAACATTGCAGCATTAACTTAACCTACAGCTCCCCCTTCTGGCACTCTGGGCAAAAGGCTTTTTACAACACATTGGATCAAAGACAATCATTCATATTATTTCATCATACATTACATTTCCTTACATTTCATTTAGCTGACGCTTTTATCCAAAGCAACTTACAATAAGAGCATCAACCATGAGGGAACAAACCCAGAACGAGAACAATCAAGAAAGTACAATTTTCTTACAAATAACATGTCACCATTGTAATGTATAAGAATAACAGCTGGATCAGAAGAACATGAAGATACAGGATAAAATATTCCAGCTTTTGGACAACAAACTTCAAGAATCAATAAAATGGCTGAAAACTGGTTAAATCCAGTCCACACGATAAAAGTGACTTTTTATATAAAACTTTACAGACTGTGGGGCCTTGGCAGTGGTTTAAACTAAATCAAAGTTTCCTCTGGGAGTGTTCCCACCTTTGTTTCTTTTCTATTAAATGAGAATCACATTATTACGAGTGACTTTGTTTTCACAGCAGAAAGTAATATCAAATGATTCCTGATATAAATCTATCGATGTCAAATGTGACTCTACTATGGTATGATTGTGACGTTCTCATCGAGGCTGCTGGGATCAGCTGAGGGTCCAGTAGAAGAGGAGGGAGCTTCCACAGTGCTGGAGGCCACTGCAACATCACCACCCTGGATCTGTAGGATATACAATCAATCAATCAACCAATCAATCAATCAATCAACCAATCAATCAATCAATCAATCAATCAATCAATCAATCAATCGTACCGCACCTTTCATCAGGTTAGTGTAGTTCAATCTGCTTCACAGAACACTACAAATACAAATGTGGATAAGGAAGTATGATAAAAATGGATTTTAAAAAACCCGACAGAACAGGATGTATTACACCACAGGTCAGGATATAGCACAGTTACCATAGTGACCAAGAGACAACACAATGCAAAAAGTTATTTAAAAGTAAAATAACCTAATGCAGTGTTAACAAAACCATCACAGCATAACAACATGTATCAAAACACAAAGAAACATCCATAACTTTAACTTTCACATTAAAACTTAAGAACTTATGATGACATCATTATTTCATGGCGTTATTACATGAAAAATAAAAACTTGGAGGAGGTATAAACTCTATAAGTGACATTTTAGTTTCATCTGTGAATGTTCCCACCTTGTTTCTTCTCCGTCTGATGAGAATCACAACCAATATTACGATTGAGGCAAAACCCACAACCAGAGCGATGTACCACCACCAATCTGTGTTCTTTCCTTCTTCAGAAAAAGAAATGTATTAACAAATGTAATTTATTGGATCAGGAGCAGTTCATCGTGTTCTGTGTTTTCTCACCTGATGACGGAGGGATGAAGGAAAACTTTTCCTCTTTGTCACCATCATCCACTTCACATGTTAATGAGCTATAGTTTTTCATCTTGTGATCAAAATGGGATTTTGAGAAGCTCACATTGGCCGAGCAGGAAGACTGTGATGTCTTCAGGTCTTTGTTGTTTTCTTGCACATCCATATTCATAAACAGCCACTTCACTTCACTGCAGGTTACAGATGGTGACACAGAGCAGCTCAACGTCACCTCATCAGTTCTCTTCTGCTCAGTCACTGGTGATGATCGAGATATTGTGAGAGAAAGATAACATGAGTGAAACTATGTCCATCAGAATGATCAGAATTATCATAATGTTTTTATGAAGAGTCTCTTTTACTCACCGTTGACAACAGAGATATAAAGCAGATGCCCCTCATATGTTCGTGCTGTCCGGTCAAACTGTCTGCAGTCGTATTCACCAGCATCTTCAGCTGTGACCTCCCTAATAACCAGAGAACAGTTTGCAGCAAGACGTAGTCTGTCGGCTTTAGATTTGGAAATCTCAGATGTGGAGAGCTGTCTGTTTACAAACAGGTTTACTGTTGTATTCCTCTGTATATCACTGAAGAGCCACTCAGTAGCTCCACAGTTCACATGATCATCTCTCACATTGTCACAAGGCAAAGTGACTTCAGCTCCAGCTCTGATGATGATGGAGGAATATTGTACAGCGAGCACTGAGGAGGAAATGAGAGAGATACAGCAACAATTAAATTGAATGTAAGGATTATTTTAGACATAACTTTGTAAACTAAGACCAAATGGAGCTTGACTGACAAGATAAACCTGAAAAACATCCACTACAGTTTTCTCGCTGCATTTGAATGCCTCAGCCAACCAGTCCAGTTCCAGTCTACGTACATTTGTTTCCAGACTCATGAGGTCACTCTGACACTTGATCACTGAAATCGAATCTGTTAAGTTTTCATTCCAGGAGACAACTGGTCAAAATCTGAAGAAATTCAGACTTGAGATGTGCGAGAGGCCAAAAACCTGAAACCTTGACCTTTAACCTCCAAATCTAACCAGTCAAACCATGAGTTAAAGGGCAGATCCAAATATGAGGAATGATCCAGTACACAAATATACACAACTACAATATCAGAGTACTCATAAGTATCAGTCCCCTGAATGAGCCAGACTTGTGCCACAACTCATCAGTAAAACTCTTCACTTTTAAAAGCAAACACAAACAATCTGGTACTATTCTTATTATTCACACTGATAAAGTTGTGTAAGTGTATTTATTCTCACCTGTAAACGGAATCAGCAGCAGTAGCAGATGTAAAGACATTTTAATTCGTTTGATTTCATCCATTCTTCTTCTCTCTCTTCTCTGCTTCTCGGTTCTTAGTAAAAAGTGCAATGTGGCGATTAGTTCCTGTTGATCACTTCCCATCAGTGACATGTCTCCTCTGTCGTCATGTTCTAGTTGCATGTAGAGAAAATATCCATCAGCACCGACTTTCCCCCGTCGACCAGAGACTGTGTGAATATGTTACGATGAACTAATGAGCAGCAGGAGAATTTTAGATTTAGACACTTGTCATCATTCACATGAATGATGCAAACATCAGGAGATTCAGTCCAAATAAAGGACGACACACGTCACCTCTGGAGCAGCTTCACACCTGGACTTTTATATTTTACAGGTGGTTGAGCTTGAATTTCTGTCACATGTTTATTTCTGTGTTAAAAAAACAATAACAAATGCAAACTTATGTTGAAGTTACTGAATTAATGTAACTTATTCAGGGGTATATTTTCAAACACCTGGAGTCAAGGGCCCTTTAACCATTTGTTCAGGTCACATGTGCATGGAAATTTTTCTGTAATAAGATTTATTAACATTATTGACTTGGGCTTCAAACTGTTCACGTGAATCAAATGAGATTCTGTGGTTTCCAGCTGTGGATTGAACTAAGTTTGCCTGTGGACCAATAAAGTAAATGAAGAAGTAACCGTCTACATGTCTCAGAGTCGTTGTCACATATGGTCACATCTTTAACTTCAGTGTCTGAAAATATATGAACAAATCATTCAGTGTGACGAGCATCACGGTTTCTTCAGTAGAAACGAGAAGCTGCTCCCACTTACTACTCATTTACTAAGAAAGAGAGAAAGAAAGAAAGAAAGAAATGTCTCCAATCTTTATAATGAAATCTGTTAACACACAAAGATACAACAAAATCAGCATTAAACTCAACAAGAATCTGACCTTGGGTCTGGTTATAAAGTAAATAATTAAAGGACGAGAGCAATAATAATAATAACCAGAATTGCTCAACCCTGGAAAGTACCAGCTATAAAATACAATTTCTAAAATTAGTTAAGGGCCAGGCTTGGACACAGAGGCAGAGGCTGAGGCAGGAGTAAAGTTAACTGAGGTTTATTGGAAAATGTCCAACAACATAAGCAGGCAGGCAGACAGGCAGGCAGAACTCTGGAGCTGGAGTCGAGGCAATAATCCAGCTGCTGGTCCTGAGCAGGAAGACAGGCAAGGTTAGGACACGGAACTAACAGGACGTTTCAGAATCTTAATAGAACGATAGCGGAAGCTGGAACTGAAATAAACTGAGTCTACAGTCCGGCGCAGACTGAGAGCAGTAGTGGAGCTTATAAAGGCAGCTGGTCAATCAAGGCCCGAACTCCAGCACAAAAGGTTCACATCTGTAATCAGCCACGCCACCTACACACCAACAGAGAGATAGAGAGAGGGAGAAAGAGAGAGCCTAGTAGGCAGGTGAGGAGGAGGGCATGACACTAAGGCTGCAAAGCAGCACTGGGCGGGCCCGAGCACATACATTGTGAAGCTTTGCATGCCTTTTGCCTGAAAACAATAAATAATGACTGAGGAAATTTTGACACATAGAGCTGATTAGCTTGGAGTATGATCACGAGACAAAAGTTTGGTGGTGATAGGACAATGCACGGTGGAGTTATGACATCGTCTCCTTTGGCGAAGGATGAACCTTCGTCGCAACTCAATGTTTACCCAGTTTGAGAAATGTACCAATTCTGAGAGAGACATCACCTTTGCAAGACATCAAGATTCCTTTGATCTATGAAGACTGACACTGCAGGAGTGGAGTTGTTTGTTAACGGCTCAGCATCAAAGGATTCATGGTCTATGTATGTCCGCGTTCCAGAACATTGTGTTTTATTGGCATGTAAGCTAACTTTGACGCCACGCCACGGTCACACCGTGTGGCGAAAAATCGATCTGTGAATAAATTTTTATCTCCGTCTTGTTGTGAGGACACTCATCTCAATTTGAAGTTGATCCGATGTAAGCCCTGGTACAAGTTCATCAAAGTAAAAATGTGGAATATGGCCAAAATAGCAGGCTTCCTGTTGCGTTTTTCCAATTGCACCTAAAGATTTTTCTGTTTGTCTGGTCATGATACACCTGTTTATCGATTTTTGTTAAGATTGGTCAATGTGAACACGTTCCGGGGGTCTCGGAGGGCACCGTTGAGACCTTTGATGTCAGTGCTCGGGCCCTAATTAAGAAAACACGTGCAAATAGAACATTTTGTGCAAAACAACAAAACACATGCAAATAGAAAATGTGCAAATAAAGAAAACACGTGCACATATAATAAACATGCAAATTCAGAAAAATCATGCAAATATAAGAAAACATGCAAATGTAACGAAGCATTTATCAATAGAAAACATCTATGAATGCATTTCTATTTGTGCTATTTTACAAGATATTTAAAGAACCTTTCAGTAGGCACCACTAATAGTAAGGGAGTCAGTTAAGGATGTGCAACCACTTCTGCCTCAAGAGGGAGCTGTTTTCATCTGGGTTTACATAACTGAAAATTCAACATTTGAAGGTCTGTGGTAAAGACAGAGGAAGCACAAAAAAAAGACAATATTTCAATCTGCATCTTTTATATCAATGAAACGTAAAACACTTACAAAGCTGCTGATTTACAACGGTGAGCAACCTCATGAGCCACTTTACAAATCTCTACAAACAAATTCCTTTAAAAGAATTTAAACATTAAAACAAATGTAGGCACTGTGTGAAAACCTCAAACTTGAACTTGCAGCTACAACGAACTCAGCACTGAAGAAGAATCAAAAACAATCTGATGCTACCTGAACACAGACGCCATATTAAACTCACATTTGAGAACTACTTTCTAAGGCAAACACAACTTCTTCAGCCGCCACACGATTGATTTTAGATTCATCACTTCCCTTCTTTCATAATAAAAAAATGATATGGTTGTGATGCTTTCTTAACAAAGAAAAAACAAATCTCCAGCCTCCATCCTGCTCCTGCTCCCTCTTGACTACGGGACGTTCTCTGGCCGGGTCAGAAGCTCCGAGGTCATCTCCCTGATTCTCCGGAGGGGCAGGCCACAGAGCGCCCCCTGGTGCTTGGCCCCCAGTTCTACCATAGCACCGACAATCCTCTGCCTCCCGACATTTGGGTGGTGCAGAGTCAGCGCTGCCATCAGGGTCTCGAAGCTGCCCATGGTGCCGTAGTGCTGGGGCACAAAGGTCGCCCCTGCCGTGGGCGTGATGCTGACCACCTTCCTTCTCTTGGTGCTGGAGCTCAGAGGCAGCTGAGACATTCATGAGGACAGAGGTTATTCATTATTATATTATAATGCACCTTTATTTTTGATAGGACAGAGAGCAATCTGTGAGAGGGGGAAAGAGAGAGTGGGGGCCACCGGTCGGAATCGAACCCGGGCCGTTGCAGAGGCGTGTAGCCTAAGCTACTTTAATTAACTCCAAAGTTTAGGAATATATACAAAGCTGTTTCAGTGTCCAGGGTTATTGTGCAAGATGAATATACTGATCTCTCAGATCCTTAAATTGAATTAAAGGACAAAAACGAAAGATTTTTTTTATTAACGATCAATCAGCAAATTATTTTCTTAATATCAATTAACTTTTGTGACTAAACTCTTGCTGTTTTATATGGGGTTTTTCTTTTGGTCTTTGTTTTAATCTTGTCGCCTAATTGGCTTTAATCTAATGTATTTCCTGGATAGATTTTGTAGCCTTAAATAATCGTTAATATGAATAAGACCTACTTTAATGTATTTAAGACCTAGCACATAATATATTTTAACATATTTAAGACTATGTTTTATAATTTTAGACTTTTTAAGATCCTGGGGAAACCCTGTTCACAAGGCCTACTTCACCTCCACTATGCCCAGCACCTCTCACCTGTCTGCCAGTGCTACTGGGGTCAGTCTGGGGGGGTTGTGGTTTGGTGGCTTCCTGTGAGGACTCCCTGCCGCTGCCTGAGGCCGGGCTCAGACTCTGGCTCAGACTCTGGCTCAGACTCTGGCTCCCACCGACGGCTCTGTTGATGTGCTTCACATGTAAAGTACGGCCCTCCACGCTGAAGCCATTCAGTTCCCTCGCCGCAGCCTCTGCAGACTGGAGGCCAGTTACCGTCACTATGGCAACCCTGGAGAACGCAGCCAGCGAGAGGGTCAGTTCACTCACATGAATGAGTCCACACGGAAAAGAAATTGCTGTTTTTACATCACTTTTCTAACTGAAACTGATGAATTTGGATTTTTGATACATTCAAAACTGAGCTTGGTGAAGCTGCTTTATGCAAATCACCATGAATCAGATTTATAAATAAGGTTGAGAGAGTAAAGTCATAAATAATTAAGTGTAAACAGTTGATGTTCTCGTGCAGCTCACCTCAGATCATTCTTTAAAACAGAGATGACGACTTCAGACGGATGGTACTTCTCAAACCAGGTCTTCACTTCACTCTGATGAAGATAAGATTTAGTTAAAGCCTGTGATGCCCCCTGGTGGCTGCAATGGGACCACACAAAGCATCACAGTGGATGGAAATAAACAAAGTTTAGATTTGATAACAATGGTGGTATTTATCCTGTCGTTGGAGATGATCTTGTGTATTATGCAGCAGAGCCGTGTAGAGTCACCTCTGTCACGTTTCTGGGAAGGTGAGTGACGCAGAGCACTGAGCTCTCAGCCTCCTCACAGGGAGATTCTGTGGTTACAACAAACATTCAAATTTTAAATCCTCCACACCTACAGCTGTAGAGCTTTAGCTACATTCACTAACCACTCACCATCAGTTGGACCTTCTGGGATCGTGGTGGTGTCCTGTCCCGTGTCAGCAGCTCCTGCCGGCTGCAGGTCTTCCTCAGCATCGAACCATGACTCGTTCATGTTGAGCTCTTTGCATGCAGCTTCTGCCCATCAAAGGATGTATTAGCTTATTGATCATGATTTAAAAACGTGTGAGAGATTCCTTTGCTTACTGGTTTGCTTTTCCTCCGGCTTGTTTGCATCACGGTTAGCCTCTCCTCCCTGAGGGACACAAGTGACGGCTCTCCTTGTTTTGCTGTTCTCCTCCTTCAGCTTTTTGTCCTGAGTCTGACGAACCTGGGAAAAAGATCAACTGAATGAAATAAAGCCAGCGTTTTGCATTAAAAACTGTTTAACCCCCAACAAAGCTGTGCAAACTGACAACTAAACACCAAATAATCGGAGAAATGAATTCCCAACTGGGAAAATTCACGTGAATGCCGTCTCAAGTTAGAACAACTTTCTTTGATCTTCATTGATCTTTATTGTTATTCAAATATTGGAAAGAGGCGTCAGGGTTTAAATGCTTTAAAACAGATAAATACGTAGTTGTTTTCCCACATTCCAACTTCAAAGCACAAGAACACAATGAAGTCAGAAGGACTTCACAGATTGGGACTTTCCAGGAGCATGTGAACAAAAGTCTGTTAACATACCTGAGAGCCATCGCTGCCTTGATCACCAGGACATCCATTTTCCTCAGCTAGTGTTTTATACCCCTGTGGCTCCAGGGCGTTCCTTAAATTCAGATGAGACAACATTACAGCCGCCTGACTGGTGAATTACATCAGACACACACTCATTTATGTTCCAACGTACCGGGAGGGAAGATCTTCCAGCGCATCGCCGATAATCTAAACAGAGACATGTGGTTAAAAAACACAAAACCACCAACAGTTTAAATCATTCTGACATCAGTGGGTCAATGAGGCTGAGTTCTCACATGTGCAGGGATGTAACTTGCTCCGGTATTAATCTTCTCTGAGTCAACACACAGAGGTTTAAGTTGCTCCAGAGGAACTCCCTCCAGGATCTGCTCCCTCATGTGGTTGTAGTCACACTCCAGTTTTTGCAGGACACCTGAAATGTTTGCAGGAGGCTCCTTTGGCCTAAGAAAGGAGAGTGATAAAAAGGTTTTAACAGCTGGTTTCCTTCCTTTCACTGATGAGCTGCATTATTAACATCAACCTATTATAATTTGACTAAATCTACACAGGTACGTTTTCATTCTGAAAGATTTTGAGAGCTGTTTTACACTGTTTTGGTTATATTGGTTACTGGTTACAGGAAATACTATAAACCAGGAAAAACAATGTTGAAAAGTAAGAGCAGGTATTTCTTTTCTTGGAATGACGACACGGTGGAAAACAACATTTTGCCTTCACCGCTGGTAGTCCAGTCATGATAAGAGCTCATAAAGTGACTGTCATCGATTTAAAAGGCTCCATTTCTACCGGTCCATACTACAACACAGCCCTGGAGTCGTGTGGAGAGCAGGCGTAACCTTAGCAACGGTTTAAAACTCAAACACTGTTGTGCGGATGAAGTCTTTCAATCATGTTATGAACTGACCGGTGTTGGTCCTTCTCTCTGTGTGTTGTATTGAGCTGGTCTCCCTCAGCAGAGGAACAGGAGCGTCTCCAGCAGTGTTGCCTGCACATGAGGAGCTGCACAGCCAGGAGGCGCAGCTCGGCCTGCTGAGCTCGCTCAATACAGTCACATCCCGTTCTCAACTTAGAACCCAATCTGCAAGAAGAACAATAAGATAATGACAGATATTAGTTTTAATACTGCAGAAGATTGCATATTCCAGAGACTGTGTGTTCGGTACCTTTTAATTGTCTCCTTTTGTTCCTTTTGAGCCGCATTAAGTTTGATAAACTCCTGAAATGATAAACAGAAGCTGATGTAAGGTTTTTTCTGGTCTTATTCACAGGATGTGGGTATAAACCCGTCATTGTTTCATGCATCAGTTTTTAAAATGTTTGCTACAGGAAACACAACCTACGACGCAACCTACACCCTGGAAACATTGGTCTTATCTCCGTCCAACACAGATCCTCATAGTGTTTTCTCCTGACTGATATCAGGTTCATCCTGACAGCACTGTGGAGAACGTATTTCTGGATTTCTTATTATTGTCTTTATTAACGTCTCAACCTTACCTTAGCCAGATAGTCCAGATCCGACATGTGAACCTCAGTGATGAGGTTCTTGTCGGCAGTTTGTGGATCCTCCGATTGGGTGCAAGTGGACACACGTGGTACAGACTCTGTGCCGACCATGACATCACAGGTGGGAACGCGATGCTGAGGGGGGGTGCAGGTTTCTGGGGTGTCCTCCTCAGCTGGAGACGTCACAGTCTCATTGGTGTCTGACAGTGCTTCACTATGATTGGCGCCCGGGCCTGAGTGATGTGCTTGCGGTCCTCCGGGAGCCACTAAGCAGAGGATTCCCACATCGTCCCCCATGATACTGTGGAAGTAGTCCTTCTGATCGTCCAAACTAAAGTTAGCTCCATCGTGGTGTCCACTGAAGGTGTTCGCCCGACTCTCGTCTTCGGTGCGGGTTCCCTCGGCTGATTGGATGCTCCAGTCACTGTCTTCTCCACCATCAACGTCCACACAGTCAGAGCTGCAGGGCTCAGAGGGAGACTCGTTTGGATTTGACCTGTAACATGAAACAACTTTGCTCATATCAACACAACTTTAAGTTAAACAATGAGATGAAACCATCAAAAATATAGATTTAAACCAGAAATCTCATCCTTGATACAGCTGATACGATTAAATATCTTTTATAGAAAGCTAGGTTTCCCTAGTTTATATATGTATTAGTTTGAGACTGATGTTCCCAGAGTTGTCTACCTAAACAAATTCAGTGTTACCCACACAGTGCACAGCACCTGCACCAATTCCCTCTCGTGAACAGGGTCAAAGGTCAGATACACAGACTAGATACTCACTGTACTCCACCTACTCCAGCATCGTTAGCAGTGACGTTAGCATTCTGGTCCTGCATCACTGAAATCTGGCTCTTGATCTCAGGATTTCCTCTCTGACCACTTGGCTCCCACTCCTTTCCCAGTGCATGTGCTTCCCTCTTTCCTCGCCACTGGCTTCTTCCTGTCAACGCCACGAGTGCAATGCATGATGGGTAAATATATTGCTTGCCTAGTGACCATTTGTTGCCCACTACTTTTTACAATGCACTGTTGGAGACAGTCTATGGTCCAAGGCTTGAACTATAAGGTTCTCTGTTTGAGAAGCTCATGTACCTGCACCTGTTCACCCATCACTACCAGTGACAGACCTGTGTTTCATACATGTCATCACTGTGCGTGTGTGAGAATTGCATTTTACCAGATCTGTGCTCCTTTGCTCCTGGTGTTTTAGATCTGAGGAATAAAACATTTTCAACAGTGAATCACAGTTAAGTGGTGAATCCTTAACATGGGCGTTATCAATTCACTGCACACGTACATCTGTTGGTAGCATGTGATGGACGGCTGGACAGGAGCGGCCCTTTCCCTGTTATCTGCTTTAGTTATAAAACAAAACGCTCATTGATTATATGCATGAGTCGATGAGTGACTGGAACGTGAATGAAGGATGTTAACGGACTTACACTTCACATAAACATGAAATTGAGACAGTTCCAACGCAGGGTGTCTCTGCAGAAACTGGTCAAAACCTCCTTCATCTACAAGAGGGAGAAAATTAAACTTCACTTACAAACATTTCATTGTTCATCTTTTGGCCTTCCCACTAGGGATGGGGGGAAAAATCGATTCAGTTACAAATCGCGATTCTTGTGAATGACGATTTTACATCTCCATGCTGCCTCCCAGATCGATATTTTTTAAAACATATTTATTGGTTTATACGGGGGGGATATATGGGGGGAGCAACATCACCCCAGAGCATGTTGACCAGCTCTTGTTTTTGCACGAGAATCTAAACATACCCAAACACTAGCTTTGTATCGCCTACATGCAAACAACAATAGCCTACTTTTTGTTTATTTCAAAGTTTATATTTTAAGTAATCTTTGATTCATTCTATTTAATTTACCTTTTATTTATTGTTTAAAAGTAGCCTAAGTGGCTTACATTTCTTAATCTGTCAGTTTGTGTGCAGTTGACAGGGGCTATACAATAATAGGGCACATTTTTATTTATTTTCTCTATTGGCTGCCCGGCAGTCATTAAGTTAATGTTAATATTTGAAATAAACTTGTAAAGCTGTGAGTGAATTTGACTGTGTTGTATTTGAAGGTATGATTCAACATTTTTCCATGGTCCAGTATTTAAAAAAAAAAAAATAACCAAAAGAAATCCCAGGAAATCGTAATATCGAATTGCAATACCCACAGAATCGCAATACCTATCGTGTCGCCACCTAAGTATCGTGATAGTATCGTATCGGGAGGTCCGTGCCGATTCCCGTCCCTACTTCTCGCTGTCCTGTCATTTTTTAAATATTTTCTCTGTTCTTAGTATGTTTGCTGTTCTAACCTCATATTTTCAGCTTCTCCTATTTAGTCTTTCATCTGCTTGTAATCAATTGTTCTGTTCATTTCCAACCACTTGTCGCAAAATAAAATGACAAACATTAAACTGATGATTGAGTCGTTCTCTCTGAGTCGTACCCAGTATGATCTTCCTGTCCTCCGGAGTCAGACAGAGATACCAGCCCAGCAGCTTCCGGTCATCACGCGGCAGGTAGTGATGAGCTTCCACCAAGTCGAACACAGACCTGCAGCCGGAAGAGGAGAAGCTGGAGGTCACCTGATCAGTGGAATCAGTTCAAACATGCTCACATACAGTGGTGGACGTGGTTGTGTTACCTCTGCAGCAGGAACGTCCTGTTCTGTTCTGTTGATGGAGACAGAGACGGATGAAGCGTAAACAACAGGGACTTGATCATGAGGACATTTTACAACTGGGTCCTTTCAGAGACTTGATCACTGTACAGATTCAAACCTGCAGAAACCGATGTCACCTCATATGTTTTTCTAACCACACCTTCGTTGGCATGCAGATTAGTGATGTGTCGTTTGTGAACGAATCCTCACAAGGACTCAGGAGTAACGAGTCCTCTCAAAGAGAGATTCGTTCATTTTCTCGTTGCCGCGCATCGGGACTGTTGCATCGGCTCAGTCAAGGAAACAGAAATGATTGTTCACAGACGATGTAAAATATGTTTACAGACGATTCCAATTGTTTGGCTAACTATTTATATCTCTGGCATTGCATTAGTCTTTTTTTACAAATATTTTTATCATCTTATTCTACAGAACAATGCCACGTGCACTATCTCATGTGTGGAGACATTTCACCCCATCCAATGTAGAAGGAAAGGCTGTGTACATTTGCTAATACTGTGCAAAGACCTATGTTAAGAATGACACAACGATGCAGAAGCATATAGTCAAGTGCCCAAAGTTTCCTCAGGACTCAAATCAGCCTATGACAAAACAAAATGTTTATATTTATGTCTGTATATGACAAGGTAAATACAGTTAGTATAAATTACCCACAACATTTCCCGTATATTTCCGTTAATTCCCATGGAAAGTTTCCAACTTTGAATAGTCCCGGAATTTTGCAACCCTCGTCATGATACATTATTTAATGCAGGAATTTCATGCAGGAATGTCTGGGACAAGGTTGTCTAATGGGGGACTTACTGGGACTAGGTTGTCTGCAATGGGAGTTAATGGGACATGGCTCTTCGACCACCGCGTAGTTGAGGACCGGGACCGGCTGATGAGCCGCGGAGCAGTGCCCGTGGTGGAGCAGCTGGACGGGGAAGGTCACCGGGAAACACGGCCACACTGTCTGGAAGCAAACACACACATATTCAACAACCACACACAAACATTCAACAACCACACACTGGTCGAGTCCACCTCCACGTGTCCACCTGAGCGGTTCACACGGTGTTAAACCTCCATCAAGACCGGAAGGTGTTAGTTAGCTTAGCGAGCTAGGTTAGCTCGCTAAGCTAACTTCGAGCTAACCTAGCTCGCTAAGCTAACTTCGGCCAAACACAAACGAGAGAACAACAACTTTTAACTTTAAATTCCCCATTAAAACTGCGCATTACACGCGTGTCACCTGTTGTGTCGCCATTCGCAGCTTGTCTACACAAAGAGAAGTGTGTTGAGTGCACAGCAGGTGTGTGAGTCTCTGCTCGTTAGCGTCCTGAACTTCACAATAAAATCTGTTTGTAAATTATTATATAAAACAATCTGTTCGTTTGGTTTTTACTTGTTTGTGTATTTTCAATTTTTTTATTTGCATGTTTTAAATAAATAAATGAATAACAGATAATGAATAAATGTCACGTGTGTCTCATGGAGTTCAGACTGTTAATGTTTTACTTCAATCTGTCCAAGAGGTTTTTACCTTGTAATGATAAAGTATTATTATTATTATTAGTCATTCTGCATTTTAATCAACTTTAATAATCACATCATATAGATATTACAATTCAATCAAAAAGAACAGAGCAAGTACCTGATTTATCTTAAAAAATACAACACAATAAAATTGCGATTATGAAATACTGCGCTTAACTCGACAAAAAATGAAATAAAAAGTTTAATTGTTGATTGTTTCAGATCTTAACAGCTTGACCTGACTCGACTCTCCACGATTGGCTGAACTCTATCACCTGAGATGATTTACAGCTCATTCATTGGTCCGCGAGTTTTCAACTTTACATAAATAAAATTAAAAGTGTAGCTTGTTTGCTGTTTCTTTGAAGAGCTCACTTAATCAACTTTTTAAACATCACAGAGATATAAAAATTCAAGGTAAAAAAAATGTCTAAGGACAAGTATTATATTATCTATTAAAATACATAAAACTGTTTTGAAAGTAAATTCCTTCTATATAATCTTCACTGGTTTATTCAATATTGTGACATTTATATTTTATCCATGTTATAAATGTACTTATAACATGTTTTAAACCTCTACTCATCATCCCACTTAGCTAACAATTATTTTCCTGTTTTGTTCCAGGATCATTTTCCATTAAAACGGGGAAATCCAACTTCACCAACTTCACCATTCAACAGAATATTAAATCAGTGGGTTAATAACGCTGACGTTGTTTTCCACACAGACCTCAACAGTCAGGGAATCTCCCCAGTAACATAAATGATCTGCTCACATAAGACGTGTGTGATTGAGTTACCTACTTCCTCTCACTGCAGTATTATACATTTTATTATAACCCCTCATTCTGCAGCATATTGTGTGTATTTATTAATAAACACTGCCTCTTTATTCTTTGTCTGACCTTTGAATGTCAACTGTAGGTTCAGCTCAAAACGATTCCCTCCTATGAATGTGTCCTTTTATTGCACATCCATTGTACTTTTTAAAAGCTCTTCTTAGTTTAATGATTTATTTTGTGCAGTGTTTTATTTATTTAATCAATTTGATATATATACACATTAACTGGGTTTAATGAACAATATTTTTCCTCATAAACATTTGAAAATGTGTGTAATGTGAGCTGGTAATAGTCAGTGTGGTTTTGCTGAATGTTTATGGCATTATTGAACATATAGAGCTCTCTGGAAAGATAAAGTGAGTTATTTGAACACTTTGAGTCTCTATACACTTACAGTTAGTGCTCAGAGCCATTAAAGCACCACACAAGGATCCTGTTGTTGTGGTCTCTGCTGCAGCCACAGGGAAGATCATTATATAATGCTGACGTCAGCTCGTGGAAAAGTCAGGGACAGGGTTGTTGTGCTACGAGGACACATTCACATCCCAAAACCGATAAGTGCTTCTTTTAACTCTGTGCAATTCAGTTGTGCACCTTTTATTGTACTGTGGGGGGGAATTGAATGTGCAGCTGAGAGCGAAAAACACATATTAGACAAGCTTCAGATCCCAGCTCCCACTCTACACCCACCACTCGCAGACAGAGAAGCTGCAGCCTGTGGATCAGGAGCAGTTTGTCTATTGTAACATGTTGTTTTAGTCAGTATCATGTCTCACTATGATCAGCAGGAAGAAGCTAAAGAATTGTTTTACACTTTTACATTGCAGTAGTATCCGACAAATCCTTCCAGATGATATACCTACCTACCTACCTACCTACCTACCTACCTACCTACCTACCTACCTACCTACCTACCTACCTACCTACCTACCTACCTACCTACCTACCTACCTACCTACCTACCTACCTACCTACCTACCTACTTACCTTCTAACTCACCTACCTACCAACACCTTCCAACATACCTACCTCCCGACTACAGCAGATCAATTCCAAAAAACTGTTACATTAAATTAAATAGTTAGTCATCAAGTCAACTCTAAGGAAAACTGTTTCTAGACTTGCATGCTCTGTAATTACTATGTATAAGGTAAACTGGGCTGTGTCTTATTTGATCTACATTATATTATTTGTGGGACACCCAGGTGCTCCTGTAGTTCAGTTCTCTGTCCACTAGGGGGCAGCCATGGCCAGCGTAAATACATATGAGCTCCCATGAAAATCTGACATAAGTAATGACTTGTTGTGGGTGGTGTGTGTGTCTGTGTGTGTGTGTGTGTGTGTGTGTGTGTGTATGTGTTAGAGAAATCTGTTATGTAACAGAGTTTCAGGGAGCAGAGCTTCTCCATGGTAATTAGCACAGTGCGAACACAAGTTAGGTTAGCCAAATAATGTGAAAGATTTGTGCTGGTTCCTTCCCGACAGCGTGACCCATATTTCTCAGTAGCCGTATCCAGAACTGAGTCGTTCACTCTCTTACACTGCAGTGAAAGGAGGCTTTGTGTGTGTGTGTGTGTGTGTGTGTGTGTGTGTGTGTGTGTGTGTGTGTGTGTGTGTGAGTGTGTGTGTGTATGTGAGAGAGCACCTGCCTTAGTCCTTTAAAGAAGAAACCACATAATGCTTGAGCGGCCTTGTCTTTGCCTTGTGTTTGGATTAATAATTTACTTGAACCCGGCTCGTGGTTGTGTATCAGGCCCACGATGTTGAAGGACCCATTAGGTTCACTCTACTCCCTCCTCCAGCCCCGGGGCCATTTATCACCAACGCTGTTATTGACCCAGAGACTTGTTTACGATGCAGCCTTGTTTGTTTCTTATGTGTCGGTGCCTAAAACGTAAAATATACATCGGTCCATACCTTGATTTAATGTCATTGTTGTGTTTCCAGGTCAATATATGGTGCTGGACTGCGGCTCAATTCAGAGGCTTACTCATTGTGGTTCGGCCTTCGAGGTCTATGCGGCCCATTGAGGAGGTGGTCCACATGGGCCAGGTGGACCCTGAATCGAGACACAGCTTGTCCCATCTCAATCTGACTCCCTAAAGTGCTAATGTAGCTGCACATCACAGCTTCTTTGCGAATATTCATATTATTATTTCTAAAACAATATTACAGTTTATCAATCCAGGAAATAGTCAGGGGATGAGAGGGGGGACTTTGTGTTTCCAGTTTATTGGGGCATAAAATAATTCTAATTCTAAATGTGTCTTTTTCCTCACAAACACACACACACACACACACATACAAACACACACACACCTCCGACAGCAGCTTTCAATGAAGAGCAGCGAAGTAAAGGTAACAACCAACATGAGTTATGAATGTGACCCACACAATGAGAGCAGGTCCCATGAGCCCATGAGTGCTTTCATGAGACTCAACACCAGGCCGACTGCTGCCGGCCTTTAAAACAAGGCCCCAGTCCAAAGCTTCCGCTGTTTGATCAGTTACCATCATGCTACATGTTCCAGGACAGATTTAACACCAGGTGACATTAGGAGGCCGACGCTGTAAAAACAAAAAATCAGAGAGACGTGCCCGAGGGAGGAGTTTGAGCCCGAGCTTCAATGAGCTGTTGAAATGAAGCAAACATCACAAGATGGTTGTGAAACAGCACAAAGCTCACACTTCCTCAGGCCTCGGAGTAAACATATAACCAAACAACACAACACCAGTCAAACACACAGTTTAGAGCAAATAATTACATCCGGAAAAATATGGTTGCACCCCCGTCTGTCTGCTGGTTTGTTTGTTTGTAAACAAGATTACGCAAAAAACCACAAGACGGATTTCCACAAAACTTGGTTGTAGGATGTGGAACGGGTCAGGGAAGAACGCACAACAATTACATGTGCAATAACTATTCACACACATACTACAGACACACTACAGACAGTTAGAGTTCTTCATTTGCAGCGAATGTCACACTGCACCTTGGAGTGTTTATAGTTTGAGTTTTGTATTGTCTTTTTCTTATAGTAAGCTCTTTCTTCTTTGCTTTTATTTGAATTCAACTATTACACTATTACTTTTCATTGGAACACGAAATATAATATAAACAGCTTTTGAAATGCAGTAGAAATCTCTCAACGCAACTTGTGAAGTCCTCTTTATTGTGGATTATCTTACAACCCGAGGTTTACTGTGTGGTAATGTTGTTCAGCACCAATGTAATAATGTGTAATATACACCAATGAGCAACAACGTTAAAACAGGGACCTGGGTTTAATGTTCAGGTTGATCCTTGTACTTTTATGTTTGCACTATTCATCAGTAAATAATTCACAGTTTGACACTAAAACCTTCAGAACAGGAGCAACAGGAAGACATTTCTGATGCTGCCGTTCGTTGATGGTTCGGAGTTTGCCGAATTATTCATGAGCTTCAAGCATTAGACTTGACTGAGAGCTGGGAGTGAGCCATAAATATTAAAATATCCAATACTTGCACATACGTGAAGTTAAGGTTTCATCTACAAGCTGAGTCAACACAACGATAAACACCAGTAGATGATTTTATATTGAAGGGATTTTAAAAAATCAATTAACACACATTTCTATAAAGATTTATATTACTTTGTTTTGTTTTCTGTATATTCTACAAGGGGTGTCTGACACTTTATACAAATCTATGCTCTTTTTTTAACTCTTACTTTGCAAAATATAATTACCACCACACTTATTGAGTCTTATGTACGTAAATAACTACACACTATGCAAATGTATTATATAAATTTGACTCTTTGCCTTTAAAAAAATGTAAACACCAGTGACAGTGTCGACAGAATGAAACACATGGAACCAGGATGTTTTTTTCGGATCCCGGACTCTGCTGAATCACATTTGCCACAAGTTAAAAGAGAGTTAATGATTAGCCAGTCAGGAGAGGCATGTGACTCAGAAATCAGTCAGGTCAAGCACAGTGACTGCCAGAGCACAGCAGCCAGTCAGCTGACTGCAACAGGAGTGTGGGGGGAGTGAGGAAACACACCAGGACTGCAGGCAGTGAAGCATAGAGGACCGTTTATTGTACCCAGTACAGATTATTATAAACTCAGCAGTGTAAGAAACACGTTGTGAGGGGAGTGGACTGAAGCCTATACAAGGGCAGACGATCCCTGTGCCCTGGGGGGGGGGTCCCATGATGCCGTGCGTCTTGCACAGACACACGTCTGCAGGCGTGATCGTAACAACTCCTCATCCCACCCCAGCACAGGGCTCTCGTGAAGAAACAGTCTGCAGTAGCTGCATCGTTAGGGTGGAGATGGGTTTTTAAAAAGGTACATGTCTATTAAAGCCAGAACTATACAGCTCATACATTAAAAACAAAACAAATGCAGCCTTATAGCAAAAATATATACTTTATATAAGTTTGTCTTTGCCCCCATTCAGAAACAGAGATCATGAACACAAGAAAATTGCAGAGAATATCACAAATATCTTCTTTGTCCCGAGACGGTAAAGCGATATGTTAGTGGGCACACAGTCTCGACTGATTACACCATGCAGAGAGAAGCAGAGGTTTCCAGGTGACAGCTCGTGATTGGCGGAGAGGTGTCCCCCCAAAAAAAAACAGGTCGTCAAAATTCCACCCCTCTTATTCTTTTTTTTTTTATTTGCATGCAGCTTCCTGATGCTCCTGCCATACTGGTGCATCAGAGGGACGAGTACACTGCCAAGGAAACGTGAAGCACCGAGACAGAGGTATGGAAAAACGAAGAGGAGCGACGTGACCATTTATCATACACAATAACTTCTTAGGCTTTTTTAGGAATTATCTGGCAAAATACGTGTTATGTATCCCTTTCCGAATGGAGGAGATGGAGTGCTAACCAACCGCTAACAGTCGAGCGATTAAAGGAGCCAGCAGTAATGAGCAGAGACTGGAGGAGTGGACTGTATAGACTGTGGGCTCCTACTGGGGGGGGGGGGGGGTGCAGCTCTAAGGGGAGGCAGATACAATCTCTTACGAGTGGAGAACCATTAAAGAACATAACATTTACACGAGAGAGCGACTGAAGTACAGCAACGGCCCAGAAACCTGAGAGTTCTGGGTGTCTAAAATAAAACTAGTAGTCGTCCTATCGACAGAACACAAGCCGCTGGATGTCTTTTTGTTAATCCGTCTTTTTGCAATTTGAAGCCCTTTCACGGATTTTGTCGTTAAGATGTGGTGACGTGAAAATATGTGTGTGTGTGTGTGTGTGTGTGTGTGTGACGGGGAGGGGGGTCCCAAAAAAAGGCAACTATAGAATAATGCTGCATTTTATATATCTTATTCGATTTTTCTTTTAATGTTTTTAACTCTTATTTGATTGTACTTAAGAAAAGCAGATTGTCACAAAATCAGAAAGGTAACAACATGTTGCAGTCCCGTACAAAGGGGGGGGGGGGGGGGTGTGGAGTCTGCCAGTTCGTTTAAAGTTGGCGGGCTGTGGCCTCGCTTGGTTTGGTCTCCATAGCAACAGTAGCCCCTCTCTCCTTAAGCTTGTGAGAGCGACCGGTTCTAGTTCAACGTCACCGGCCTCACATCCCTCTCCCTTTCTCTCTCTCTCTCTTTCTCTTTTCTCCGTCGTTGGTGTGATGCTGCAGTAGAAGAGACGCCGCAGGTTTTTTCCCTCGTTCATTCTTGGCCGGGGAGCGAACAGAGTTTTTAATAAAGGTTTTCCAGGGAGCAGGAGAAGGAACAGAGCGGAGGTCCCATCCTCCGAAAGAAGCTCGCCAGGTCCAGCTCTGGGTTTTCTTTTAAGAGTGGGCGTTCGAGAGACTCTGGGAGTGTTAGCGTGTGCGTGTGTGTCAGGACGCCGCGTGCTAGTAGCCGTAGCCGTCTGAGAAGGGCAGGCCCGCCACGCACTGCTCGCCGGCGTCCAGCAGGTAGGGGGAGCACTCCTCGTAGTGGGTGAGCGGCACGGTGTCATCGTCCCCCCCCGGCAGGCTGTCCGGGTCCACCTTCAGGTTGGGCCTCTGGTTGTCGGGGAAGGCCATGGAGAAGAGCGCCTCCGGGTCGCACACAAACTTGTACACGTATCGTTCACCGGCCACCTGAGAAACAAGACAACAGACATATTGACTCTCATGGGAAAAGTTCCAGGATTCATGTATTTTGTAGAAGACGAGATCATAGATATGTATATAAGGCTAGATGTCTCGGCCAACGGTGTCGAACGTCGGCACATGGCGGCCATCTTGCTACATGCGGCTCGCTCACCCATAACATTGTGTTGTAGTGGTACATCATTTTTAAATAACCATAACTTGTTATGGGTGGGCAGGCCGCCTGTAGCAAGATGGCTGCCATGTGCAGACGTTCGACTCCATTGGCCGGCAACACGGACGAGACATCTAGCCTTATATATATATATATCTATGGATGAGATTGCTGCTCGCAGGCGAATATTCACTGCATCTATTTAGCTGCTATAAAACTATGTCATAGCTCACAATGGCTGGGAGAGGAGAGTGGAAGGAGAGAATAGAAAGGGGTGAACGTGCCTTTACCTTCTGCATGATGCCCTTCTCGTAGTAGTAGCGCAGCGAGCGGCTCAGCTTGTCGTAGTTCATCGCCGGTCGGTTCTTCTGGATTCCCCAGCGACGAGCCACCTGACGAGAAAGAACCCATGGATCACCAATCCACTCTGTAAAGTTCAAACCTCCATGCAGTTGTGCAAAGTAGAGACTCACCTCCTCTGGCTCGATGAGTTTAAACTCCATGCCGCGGCCGGTCCAGGCGATGAAGTGGCCGTTGGCCGGGTCGTCCAGTAGAGTCACCAGGAACTGCCAGAGCTGCAGGGAGCCGCGGCGCTGGTAGGGAGGGCCGTCCCGGTACACTGAAGGTTCCTGTTTCACTTTGCCTGCGAGAGGAAGAGGAGCGAAGACGAGAGGACAGAAAGAGATGAAGAGGCAGAAGGGGAAAGAGCAAAGAAAGAGAAACGTGTCAGTCAGCGCTGGGCTCCGCCACGGCCACAGTGTGGTGAGACATTCCTGCCAGATGGCGAGTGTGAAGAGGACTCGCTGTTCATTATGCACCACGAGCAGCCAGAGCACTCAGCTCTGCTCACAGGAGAGAATCCTCTTTAGAGAATCTAGCATAACTTGGTTTCCCTTGATCTTACCTTCTAATCTTTCAGGGACCACACAGGTATCGTCGAAGTAGAGCTGAGTATCTCTGTCGAAGGAGAAGCCTGCGATTGAAAGAAAGATCAAACAATCAGACGAAGGTGCGACAGCAGATCCAGCGAGGTGTTCTCACACCAAGGCCAGTGACCACAGATCAAAACTGCCTGCTAAGCAATAAGTCCGGGCAGCTACACAGGGATTCACTGATAGATTAACTTCTCCTTGAGTTGTCATTTCAATGCTGCCGACGGCTACTTTATCACCCGCTGAGTTTTCAGCAGCTCGATAAGTCACAAGGTTCAGGGTCACAGAGGATGAATTGAAATGAATGAAGACAATATTCTCAACTTACTTTCATGGTTATTTTGGTAGAAGCTCCCCGCTCTCCCAAAGGATGACTGACAGTTAGGCACTTCTGTAAACAAAGAAGACAGGAGCATGAATTTAGACCGGCCGTCCTCACCGTCCTATCAAATGTGTAATACATCAAAACCCAGCTCACAGCTGACAGATATATTTGGACGCCTGCCACCGAGCACAGGGATACGCAGCTTTGATATTGTATCTGCAGCTTCACTCTGTGTTCATAGAGACATCCAGGCCAAGCTATATCAGTGCGTTAGGTCACTCTGACAAATATACAGAATGGAAATAAAAGGTCAAAACACACGGTGGCGGCTTTTCTGTCCAACCAGCAGCCATGTTCATCCGCAGCTCCAATAGCTGGGCTGAAAAACGTCCACCCACGCACACACAGGGGGGGGGGGGGGGGGGGCCAGAGCCCGGATCAGAGTACACTGCTCAGCACACAACATCCCTTGCATGTCCGCCAAGCCCTTAAATGGGATTAGCACCATGGTTGCTGTATTAAATCTCAATGACAATCAAGTTATGCCAGTCCTCCCCCCCGAGGGGTCGAGGCCTGTCTTCCGTTCGCAGCGTTTCTGTCCCTCTCCACTCCTCTACTTCCTGTCTGCTGATAAGATGGCCACAGATCAATCATGAACGAGTGTTTTCCTCAAGTGTCGGACTCAGGACAGAGTCTGCAGGAAGCAATCGTTACTGTCACGTCTGAGAAGAACTCTCCAAACTCCTCCGGCCTCATACACGGATTCAAACTGTGGCTGTGTTTCTGTCTCTGAACATGCACATCATCCCTCCATCTCCAGCTACAAGGCCTGTGACGTAGGTATTTAAAGACCAAAAGAAGCTAAGAGGATTTGTCATTACATCACCACCCTGCCAGCCGCTCGTACAACAGGCAGGAGAAGAATGAGAGCGGCTGAACGAGATAAAGATAAAGAACAAAAGCTGCAGAGTCTCGGGAAAAGATGGAGCTAATGCATCAGAGCCGGGACAACAGCTGGGCGTGTGGGTGTTTCGGGATCAAACAACGCACAACCCACTCGTTTGATTTACACAACACGAGTAAACAGCAGCTCTCTCATGACTGATTGACAAGAGAGTTGTGTGAAATCCAGGCTCCTACAATGGACCTGCTGTGCTGCAGGTCACCAAGTCCTCTGAGGGCGCTGGCCTAGATCTATTCCAGGTAGGCTCATTGAAGAGGTTCTCTGCACCTGGCTGGATGACCCATTTACTTTTTCGCCCTTGGAGGCTTAAGCGGAGCTAACGGACCCACTTTACTCCTCCTGCCGTGACTCTGGAGGAACAACGATATTAGGCTCCGAGTCTTTGAGTGTGTGAACTGAGCGTCTGTGGGACCAGGCCTCTGCTGCATGCTAAAACTCACAGGCATGTGTTACTGCCCAGAACAAACATGGCCGAGCACATTCCTCACCCTCCGCTCGCTCTCCGCTCCGGACAATTACTTTCACACTGATAGTGAGAGACTCTCACGCTGGATTCTCTTCTCCAGCTCCTGCTACTCACCAGAATCAAAGCAGAAGTCGCGCGGCTCCTGCTTGATGGCCATGGGATGGAAGGAAGCCTGACACTGGGGGGGTCCTGGACCGGGGGGGCCCATGGAGGGGACGCCCTGCTCGGCGTACCGGGGGTCGATGAGCTCTTGTTTGAAGCCCTGGGGGGGCACCGCCACCAGCGGCTCGGACATCTGGCGGTGGTACGGTGGCCGGCCGTCACGTGGCAGGTTGTTGTTGTTGTTGTTGTTGCTGGGAGGCTGAGGCAGGAACTGGGGGGGGCGCCCTTGACTCTCTGACGTGGGGAAAGGTAGACATGGCTCTGACATCTGCCTCTGGAACCTGAGGATGGAAGAAAAAAGAAAAAAGGGGATGGTCATTGGAAGATCTATATTTACAAAACAAACATTGGGCTACAGCCACTCTATCTCTTCTCTCTCATCAGCTGGAATTGTAATAACATCAATACCCGCTCCCAGAGCTGGCTTTCATTATATCTGCCTCGTGGTAAGACCAAGTTGGGGAAGATAGCTTTCTGTTATAAGACACCCTACATTTGGAATAAGGTTGTGCTCATTTGTTTCATTGAGGGAGTTCTCCAGTCTGGTCTCATGTACAGCTGACTTCTCCTGCACTGATTGTAACTGCTAGTTGACTTGGCCATAGTATTTTATACTGACAAATTGTTTTATACCTTGTATTACTGTATATATATATATATATATGTGCATATTTATTTCATTCTTATTTATTCAATGTATTAAGTCTTTATTCGGCACCATTGTAAATGAGGGTCTTATCCCTCAATGTGTTTTTTCCGAGGCTTAAATAAATATTCAATCAATCAATCAAATGACAAAACAACGTGAATAATGCTGGAAAAGACAACAATTATTATAAACTCCAACTCGAGGTGAAGCGGCTCACCTGTGCTCAGGTGTGAAGTTGTTGGCATCCTGACCGACGGGTGCACAGGGCACGGCGAAGGATGGGCTGTGGCTGTGGCCTGGGAGCGCCTGCTGGTTGGGCGGCCCTGCTGTGATTGGCTGTTGTACGTGCACCGGACGCGGCGGCCCCTGGGTCGGATTGGCTACATGGGAGTGAGGCGGGGGGGTCTGCCCGCTCAGTGGGTGCGTTCCTGGCGTGCTGCTGGGGCCGCAAGGAGAGACCGGCGTTGAGGGGGGAGTTAATGGCTTGAACCCTGGGCTGGGCTTCCTGTCGCAGGCACTGTGGAGGAAGAGACGGGTTCAGGAGTCAGAACTCGGATCGATTTTGAGACGGATCATCAGTCCGGTGTCTTCTGTTGACTCTACCAACCTGTAGCTGTAAAGGCACTTCTCCCCGTAGGGCATGGGACTCCGGTCCTGGCGGCAGGGAGACAGCTCCTCGGAGCGGGTCAGCTCCCGTTTGATCTTGGCCGGTGGCGGGCCATGAAACATCACTGGAGAGAAGGAGACAAGCAGAGCAACAACAGAATGCATTACTAGATAAACTCCAGATATCACCTAATTGAGGCTATAAACAGAAGTGCTGCAGTTATCTTAACAACGTTTGGATCTGATGGATAAATGGACGCATGGACAGGATCTGTGCCCACCCCCCCACCCCCCCAACTGACAGAGCCACTTAGCAGCTATTTATCATCCGCCCTAATGACGCTGGACTCCGCGCTCCATCCATCCACCAGCGCTAGGTAGCATGAGACTAACTGCACTGTACACACAGAAGCTATCAAACTCCTCGTCTGATTCCCATTAGGCCAAAGCAATACCAATCCCCATGAATCAGTGTGGCTGTAATCTAATGGCGGTGAATGATTTTCTTCTCCCGGGCTGTAACCATTAGACACTGGCTGCAGCTCTCTGCGTATCAGCGGCAGTTTCCGGGGCGCCACATAATAGCCAGGCAGAAACTGGATCCCTGGGCCCAGAGGAGCGGGAGCTGGATAAATCACCGGGGGTGCTGATGGACCCGAGCAGAGCGAACAATGGGCACGTGAGCTCCCTTGTGTGCGCAGAGAAACCTAACGGCTCGGGCGTGACTCCTCACACACACAGAAGAGTAAATAACGGGAAGATTAGACGTCTTCTCTTCTCTCTCTGGATCGTGCCAGGGGGCGGATTAATGAAAAAGCAACAAACTCAAACTCTTGTGCTGTTGCATCTCAGTCGATCCACAACTTCTCTCTTTTCAGCTTACGAGTAAATTATGTTCAGTTCGCTGAAGGAGCCATTACTCACTGAACCTCATATTTGAAGCTCTAGTTTTGTCGAATAAGGGATTTGAGAGAGAGAGAGAGAGAGCGACAAAGACCGCCAAACTCACTCCTCTGTATCAAGGACACAGCTTTAAAAACCGATCATTGGGGACAGCATGACTAAAACCTTACTGCTAAAATTGACCAGGACCTCAGACATGCCTCATTAGGCTCTGGTCCCCATGAGGTGCACTACTCCTGCCAAGTGTTTAAACTGAAAAAGGGTCCTTCAGAGGCAACACAAACTAGCACACACACACACACACACACAGCGTACTGACAGCACAAGGTCACGGACGCAAACCACAACGGCACTTAACAGTGACCCAGCAGCATTCTGAATAAACCCACACACAACCTTGGATGAGGCCGTGTATAAAAGAACACATGCATGTCACAGAACCAGCGTCAGTAACATGTTGCAGCTCTGCACGCCGGCGTTCAGTTCACAGCTCGCCGTGCCACAGGAACCGAGAGGCAGCCACCACACCCAGTCTCCATCTCCTACGCATCAGACCAAAACATAAACTCAGAAAGACATGGGCGAGGGAGGGGGGGGAGCACATAAAATGCTCCACTGGGCATAATTCAAACAGCCTAAAGGCGGCGTGCAGAGCAGGAGTCTGCACGGAGAGTTTCTGAGGGATGTTGGTTCAGGAGCAGAGATTTAAAACAGGCAGATCTGAAGCCGACCACGATCCTCTGGAATCCAGCCCACTCTAGCAGCAGGACCCGAGTGCGAGAACGTGTGAAATCAGATTAGGAGCTTGGCTCATGTGATGCCCCATGCCAATCGGCTGATTAAACTCAAAATGGAGGAGAGGCAGGGAGGGAGGGAGGGAGAGCAGCCCTTCGTCAGAGTCGAGTCTTGAAGACGAAGGATGAAGAATGCTCGTGAATCGCAGGAGTTACCCGGACGTCTTTCCAGGGACAGTGATTCAAAAAGAAAAAGATTTCCTCGTAAGAAAACCGAGGATAAGTCTCATTTCCGCCCGATTGAAGACGGCTATTTCATTTTCCTGAATACAAAAAGAACCGACCGGGACTAAAGCATTTCCGATCGTGAGCAGCATCAACTGCACGAAGGCCGTTACACAATCACAACAAACAACAGACGAACAATGGAAGTGTACTCACAGCTCTCCGACTGGAAGTCAGGGACAAACTGTTCGTCATCAGGCACCTGGGCTGTGGAGACACAGGAGTAAAGGCACGAATCAAAACAATGCTTCTTTGGATATTTCAAAAAAGCCAATTTTAGCCAAAACAAAAAAAAAACAAGGTCAGCAGTTTCTCGTGAGAAGGACTTTGATCTTCTTGTTCGAATTGCTAACTGAGGAATAGCATATATTTCACATTCCATCTGAGTTAATCTTTCACTTTAAAACTTGCCCAATTTCATCGTGTTCACCTTTTAGAAACAAAATGTCTAAGAGATAAACACGGTTGGTTGATAATAGTGAAAACACAACTTTCGGAAAACTTTGGTAGAATTGTCGAAAAATTTATTTCCTATAGAATAAATAAAAAAAATCACCTTCTGCGATCCAGATCTCCTGCAGCTGGCTGAGGTCCTGGAAGAGATCTGGAAATTGAAAAGTCAAAAAAAAAAAAAGAAGAAGTTATAGATCATATAGATTTTCCCACAAATGGAAACAAGCTGATCACAGGGACGTGGTTTACCTTCTGTGTCCTGGGCGAGTTCTGTGTCCACAAACTTCCTCTTCCTGTCCAGCAGAGGCCTGATGTGAGACGACTCATCCACATGAGACTTGTGCTGCTGATGGAGAAGATGGAGAAGATGGAGAGATGTCAGAACCTCACCAGACAGGAGGCAGTGACCAGAGCACAATGTAAAGCCACTGGTCAACAATGTAAGGACACGATGACGTGTGTCCACTTACGCTGGGTGGGACCATGAATGGGACCTGCTGGTCGTAGAACCCGTCCATGTTATCTGGTCGAATGGAGGGGGGGGCTTCAGTATTGGGGGGGAGGGGGGAGGTGTTCGCTGTTAAAGCGACAGCGCCTGCGTCACTTTGTAGGTCACTGGAGAACAAGGATGAGGAGAGGACACAGAATCAGCTTCAGGGACGAACAGTAGAATATTAAATATCCAGAACACTGAAGTAAACAGTGTTCTGGAAACATCTGGACTCCAGCAGCACAACTGGTTCCCTGCTTCATCTTCTGATGCTGCAACAAGGCCACCATCTTCCCTCGGCCCTTTATTTAGGCAACAAACAGCTCTTTGAAGCCAGGGGGGGGGGGGGGGGGAGCAGCTCAACATAAACACACACACACGCTCATTACGACACACATGTAGTGCATTTATATAAGCTGCACTACTCTGCTGCCACTGTAATCAGCTCAGAGACGTGGAGGAGAGGAAGAGGAGGGTCGCTCTTCCACGAGATGAAACCGGGTCGGTCACAGATCAGATCAGAGTCTTATCGAGGATCTGAGTTATTGCTGGTTCATAAAAACTACACGAGCCATGACACATGTATGTACAACCCTGCTGGGTCGAGGAATTTAAAAAGACAAAGTTAAAGAAGTAAATGAGAGGATCCTTGTCCTCAGTGACTCACTCCTCCTTCTCCTGTTAATAGACAACACACAGAGGGAGTGCTGGGCGATGAGTCCAACAGCCGAGCAGCAGCCAGCGTCTTCATGTGTATGAGTTATTAATATAGCTTCATTAATCTGAAGCAGAAAGTTAGCGTTGACGGTTTAATTGGCTCGACTCGGACCTGCTATCTACGCATGGAAGCTGGAATAAGGCGAGAGAGGCAAGATGGAAGAATAACGCTTTTAGAAATTAAAGTTACTTCACTTTAAAAGGTTTTATGAATAAGTATAATGACAATATTTATTTTATCATAAAGAAGCAGCTATTAACGATAGAAATCCACTATTACAATATTTTGACTTTTTTTCCTCATGATCTTGTGATTTATTTGTTTTTAAATACCCCAAGAAAACAGATTTTTTTTAAAAAAAAAGTGCTTTATGAATAAATGTTATTATGGTTACAGTTCGATATAAATATTTTAGTGTAAAATTATAATGTTGACATTTTTGAAAACAGGACAAAGTTCGCAACAAAATAAAAATGTTCACGTCACGGGCTCATAAAAGAAGTTCAAAGTCAAACTGCGCAACTTTCCAACTTTTTTGCGCAAAAAAATCCCAATTTGCGTAAAAACTTTTGCGTCTCAGTCGAGGATTTTGGAGCGGGTGGGGGGGGTGGATCATCCGACACCGGGCCCCCCCCCTCCTCCTCCTCCCTCCGCCCTTCCCCCACTCCCCCCCCCCCCCTTCCTTGTTTTTCTCAATGAAGTGAAACCGGATCCGTTTGGAAACAAGGGAGGAAAAAAAAATGGCCCGTCCATTCATAAAAAAAAAAAAAAAAAAGAATCACAGTGTCCTGACCGCGCAACCACCACGCACGCAAATCAACACACACACACACACACACACAACAACACACACACGGTGTACACGCGCACTGTGTTTTTTTCAACGCACATAGAAGCGGAACATTTTAAAATGGTCGCCAAAGTAAATATCTTTAAAATAAAATGGCGTTTCGTGTAATCGCGTTAGAGAAGAGAAAACATACCACCCCCCCCACCACCACCACCACCACCAGCTTACCTTGCGATGCGCGTGCACGTCCTCTGCGTCCGAAAAAGATGCGTTAAAATATCCACGCGCACGAACAGTAATGATGATGAATAGCGCACGCAGCGTCGTGCACGGGTCCGCGCACGAACACGCAGGATGAAGCAGGATTTCACGCAAACTCTCACGCACAGATGCTGCTCGACCGACGTGCAGAAGTTGACTGAGCTTTTTTCTCAATGGGTCTCCGGGTTCTTTCCCCCGGGCTCCGGCGGCGCGCAGCCTCGCCCTCTGATTGGCTGGCCGGGCGAGTCCGTCAGCGGAGCAGCCAATCAGGGAGCGAGGAGGTGGAGACTCGTGCACGAGGGTCGGTTCGGCCAATCACAGCGCGGCAAGGGGCTGATATTTATGAATGGCTGGATTTCATTCACACTTACCCCCACCCTCCCCCTCTCCACAGTGTTTTTCTTAAAGGGCCAGCTGCGGTGGAAATGTACTGAAGACGTTACTGTAACTGTAACTGTAACTAATACACAAAACCTGACTGCGACTTAGTACATTTACCCCGACACTGTAAACAATTATTATTATTTTACTTGACTGATTCCATTTCTATTGTTTACTACTCATTTATTTACTTTTTAAATCAGAATCAGGTTTTATTTCCAAGCAGGTTTACACATACAAGGAATTGGATGTGTTGCGTTTAAGTATAAATATAAAAAATATGAAGATTTGTAAACAAAAATGTAATATGAAAAATACAATACAAGTACCAGGGGAGGGGTTATGCAATATGTTGTAAAATAAACACTTGAGACTGGATTGTGCAATGCACTGTTATTTGCCACAGGAAGTTAAAGTGTCATAACAGTTGTTACATTATATTTATTACACATTATATTTTCAGATAAGAGTATTTGATCTTTTTTTCATCATTTATTATGAATTAATCCCAACACGATTAAGATTAAAATATCTGTAGTATAAACTGGTGAACTGTCCCTAATGAATATGAATCATATGACTTGTTCCATTAAACCTCGGAGCTCGGAGTGATGTCTCACCCGGACAACCCGAGGTGTTCCAGTTTACGATGTTTACATTAGCCAGCTAGCCTTTGTTAGCACAAATGGTTAATAAAAAAAACGCATTACGTGACATTTCACACGTACTTACACCGTAGTAACACTTCCATGGACACTAATTGCACAGTACTTGATAAATATATATAGATTATTCTCTCACTTCCTCACATATGTTTAACAAAGTCACACGTCCTTAGTTAATCTGTGTATCAAACCCACTCAGTGTTGATACACACACAATCTGACGGTTTTTAACTGAAGTGTGGTCTGTGAAGGAAGTGCAGATGATGAGGTCATCACTTGGACCAGATAAGAATAAAATGTTCTTCAGATCTTTATTGACTCTGGATGAAGGTGATTAACGCTGGTGATCATGGGACCTTTCATCTGGTTTCTAATCCTGTTGCTCCTGTTTCCAAACATGTAGCGTGATAAATACTCCATCACTTCATACTTATATCACCTGTTTCATCTTTTAATGCATGTATTTATATCATTATATCCTTTAATCCCACACTGGACTCCAGGGACAGTAGTTTGTATGTTGGAATCCAAATAAAAAGTAATATATGCATATTTAAACACATATTGATCCTTACAAAATACTTGAATAAAAAATAATCTTTTATTATTAATAATAATAACAACATAGTCTGAGAAGAATAAGTAAAATTTCACTACTGGACTTTTAATGATGACATGAGTGTTGTTAACAATGTAGTATTAGTACTACTACTTAAAACTTGTACCAGTGAAATCTGCTGAGCTCACTCATATTTCCACGAGAATGAACTGTTGTGATTTTATCGAGGCTGTGACCTTTTACTTTAGCGCCGCCACATATAACGCCACATGCTCTAAATAGAGGAACACAGTTGTTAAGTTGTTCATCTTTTTAAACTCGTTCTAAATGTTGGAGCTGGATCTCAAACTGATCTAATGTGTGATACAAATCTTTCACTCTTTTAAAATAAGAAAAAGGGACTGTTATTATGTATTTGATGGAGAATAAGACATCACCATTCCTGCCTGTTTACTCACATGCACGTGTGCACAGGAGCGGCTGCTGATGGCCAGAGGTTAAAGGTCATAAATAAATAACCTTTGTCATTATCACCTGCAGTTTCCAAATCGGGAATCTCTGGTACAAACTCCCATCCCTGCAGACGTCACTCTGTTTAAAGCGAACTCCAGCAGCTGGTATGAAAACTATAATCCCCGGCAAATCCCTGCAGCCACGATGCAGAGATTATGAGCCTGCTGCTGCCGGGGCAATAATAGTAAGAACAGACAAACACGCGTGGAGCTGCCACATCGGATACACAGCTATGTTTGTCTTTGGCCGTCTCCGAGGTCTAAGGCCAAAGGCAAACAGCTCGTCTTTCACGGCCTCCGCTCGCAGATCTATCTCTGAACAGTGCGGAGGTGAGACTGTTCAAAAATATCCACGCTGTCAAAGTTAATTGTACGTGTGTGTGTGAAGCATTAAATAGCAGAGGACACGTCTCAGTCGGACTGTTTCTAAAGCTGCCGCCTGCAGGCCCCACGCTGCAGCGCTCGGCTGGTGCGGATGTGGTGGGTGGTCATTTGGAGGCGTGTGGAGAGCGAGCACATTGCGTTGCTGTTCTCACGCTTTCCTTAAATAAATCTGCCATACGCAGAGGGCCACACGCTGCTTGTGTACATACACTGCCTCTCTCTCTCTCCCCGGGTAACCGTGGGTGTGTGAAGGTGGAGCGAAGGTTTAAGTCGCCAATGTCCTGTTCCCTGGAAGTCGACCACGGTAGGTTAGTGTGACGCTGATCTAACGAGCGGGTCAGCGACTCGCCTGCTGAGAGCGATGTGGGTTAATCCTGCTCCTAAGACCTGTTCACTCTTCAGGTGAGAAAGCTGCTGAAGGAAGATGATGTTTTACTCTGTGACGTCAACACATTCTTCACTCAGGTACTTGTGTTTGAAAAGTACAAGCTCTGAAATGTACTCACGTGTACAAAGTTCCTATCTGAAGGTAATTTTCTATTCTGGCTGCAAAACAAACTGAGACTCATTTCACGTTAATACAGTTTTACTATCAAATATAATATAGTTCAGATATTTGTTTTGAAATGTCACAAGTAAAAGTAAAGTACAGATACTTGGAAATTCTACTACTTCATTAGTAAAGTCACTGAGTATTTGTACTTGGTTACTTCACAGCTCTGGTTTTACTTAATTAATAAAACAGTGTAGAAATAATCACTGTTATAAGTAAAAGTCACATTTTATTCAAACCCTTTTCATTCATAAACCACATTAAAAATGTTCATCTGGCCAATGTCTAGTTTCTTCTTTTCTACAAACATTGCCTGTATACGATTATAGTATATATTATAAAATTATATCAGGTAAGTAAAAGTATTAAAGTATCAGCATCAATTAAACATAAAGTTCCAAAAGTAAAAGTACGAACTATTTATTTTTTTCCATTTCATTTTATCACTGGATCATAATCATTGACGCATTAAACTTTAATGTTGCAGCTGCTAAAGGTGGAGTTAATTTTAACAACTCATTTTTTACTACTGTAGCTCGTACATTTCCCCTTTTCAATAAAATCTTATTTTAGCCTCTAATGAAATGAATACATTTATTATTTGTTGTTGTTTTTAGTTAATCTGAATCTGAAAAAGTCTGTACAAGTTGCTTGTTGTTCATTTCCCCTCAGACTTCGACGGGTCAGTTCCCTTCAGAAGGTTCAGAGGTCGTTAATGACTGAAAGCTTCAGGACAAGATGCTGAACAGACTTTGTTTTGTCGAGTTGCTGAGAACTTTGAGCTTTTCCACCAACCTGAGTGAAAAAGTGCTTCAAAAAACAGAAAAAACTCCCCATCAGCAAATTCCAGGGGCAAAATAAAACTCTGTTGATTCCTTCATCCAATCAGTGGACGGGACTTTAGAGATAACCACGGTGAAGCTCAGAGTCTCGTCCGGATCCGTCACAGCTTCTGTTAAAACGCACATTTCAAAAAGAGTTTCGAAAAATGGAAAGTAGCGCCTCTGGGTGCAGGATGCTCTCGCTGAGGGACAAGATGTGACTTGCCTGCTATTAATAGCACTTTGGGAGATAATTCCTTTCTTGTTATCTTAGCAGCCGGACTCAACAAGCCTCGCCAGGGGCCGACTCTTCTGAGGCGCTCAGTTGTATAACCAGACTTTCCTTTATTGTCGTTCTCTCTCTGCTTGATTCAACCTCCTACTCCTTTGACATTCTCTTTGTTTCTTTACGAGTCCATGTCTTCCCACAAAAACACTCAACTGCTACTGTTGGATCCGTCCTCTGAAGGGGTTTGACCACAAAGGGAAGGGTTAGTCGTAAAAATGCAGAATCTAAAGTGTTGGTAAAACAGAGAAAGGCGATGTCGCTGTAGAGGAAAAGATCATTTGAATAATAATAATAACAACAACAAAATATTCGCCTTTCAAGGGACCATAGGATGCTTCACATATTTAAGGTGATATAGACAGAGACAGATAGAACCAGACCAGGTCCAATGCAGTTTTAAACAGATGAGGTTTGAGAAGCTTCTTGATGTGGCTTTGCTCTCTCTCTCTCTTCTGAAGACAGTCTGGTGTTGGGAATGAGGAGCGGAGACACTTTAATTGCATAATTTCCTCAGAAGCGCAAATGTCAACCTGCTGGTGGAGACGCATGAAAAGCCAAAGGGAAAACCACGTCATCTGGGATCCGTGGACGTCTGGTTTAAAATTTTATTGGGACTATTTCCAGTAGTTTCCTTCGAGGATGTTGTTTTAAATACTTAATTTGGAGCGAATCCGGATAAACAGGCGGCTCCAGGAATTTCCTTTCATTTTCCTTATCGTGGTGAAACAGATTATCCCTCTAGTTTATTTTTATTACCCGAGATATTTCTTGTGTTGATGGTCAAACCTCATTGCTCCAGTCCATTATCTGCACCAGTGTATCATGGGCTGATATCCAGAGACAGTTTCATTCAGTCTCATGTCTGTGAACCGTGGAAACAGAAATCAATCTCTCCATCGAGTTCTCCAACCAGTATAATATCTATAGGATGTTGTTCACATGCTTCAACACAAAAACCTGATAATAGCCAGTAAACTAATTTAACTACTTTTAAAAAATCTGTCAAAGTTTGTAGTAAAATGTATTTTAGTCGCTGGTGAAAGTCTGTTTTCACTTCAGTGGTCGACATAACCATAAAGAAAAATCCAAAATCACCGACATCACTAGAATCTGTGATAATTGATTTGTAAAGTTAAAGAAAACAGCCGGGACACATTTCATATTCGAGCTCTTGTGTTTATTTGGTCAAATGTCCATCAGCTAGCAGACAGAGGGCGGGGGGGACAATTGATTCCTCAACATCCTCCATCCAATCAGGCCCTGGGACGTTCTGCCCTTGACCCTCTGTCAGCTGAGAGCCCCCCCACCCCCCTGACCCTGAGGGGGGGGGACTCACATCACAGATTTATAAATGATGAGATGAACTCTCCTCTTGTTTACACACAGAAGTCGTTCCCTCCCCCCCGAAGCCGTGACTCTCATCTGTGACTTTGATGATTTTTATGAACATGTGGAGCGAGCGCGTCTGATGTCACATGGAAACAGACGACTGTGATTCTGTTGATTACTGAACGTGCTGCTGATATTAAGTATTATACAGTGATATATAAGATTTAAAGTAAAGTCGAACATTTGAGCTGTTTTAAGACATGAACTCTGGAAAATGTGCAGAAAATTGAGTCTGGACATTTTCTGGAGTTTCACACGTGAAGTTAGGAAGCAGGAGATTTTCAGGCAGGAACATTCGAACGAGGGGCAGTTTATAATTTTTATGGCCGACATCAATAAGTAATATCATTGTCTCTCGCTGCTTTAAGACCTGCACTGAACTCTGGAGATCCTCAGGAGATTCTGTGAGTGAGTAGATGTCAGAGTGAGAGCGTCTGGACTTTCTCAGGATTTTCTCCTGCCAGCCACAAGTGAGTGTGAGTGTGTGTGAGTGTGTGTGTGTGTGTGTGTGTGTGTGTGTGTGTGTGTGTGTGTGCGTGTGTGTGTGTGTGTGTGAGTGTTCATGAAAATCAAAACAAAAAGAAACAGTTATCTTGGTGTATTGAACGCGTCTGAGAGGAGATTCTCCTGCTGTGTTGTTCATAAATAAAAGTTCAACAACACAAACGTTGGAGCTATTGGTCGAACGCCAAGTGAAAAGCTTATTAACCATTTCATCCTGTTAATGTGATGTTTGTTAAGAGCTACAGTGACCAGCTGATTAAGGAAATAATCAGTTTCAGGAGATTAAACTAATTTAATGTGAGATCTGTGACGGAGCAGCAGCCACAGTCTCACCACTGTCCTCAGTGTTCTTATCCTTCAGCTTCAGGAACCTGCAGATGAAGACGGACACAGACACAGATATCACTTCTGTTTGTTTGGTAACTTCAGTTCTGTGGCAGGAGATCACATCAGCCCGTCTCCATGACAACACTAAAGGGACAACTCTGGTTTTAAAGTGTTGATAGAATATGATGCAAACTTTTTTTGGATAAAATGAAGCATAAAAATCCTAAAACAGCTTCTAACAATCAATTGTTGTTTCTCTGTTGTCGTGTAAATCTGAGAGTGGATCCATTTATCTGATGAGGTCATTGATTAGGGACACGAGACATCAGCTGTGACACACATTGGAAACTCACTGTGTGTGTGTGTGTGTGTGTGTGTGTGTGTGTGTGTGTGTGTCCACGTATGATCCGACAGTAAATCACAAACGGAAGAAAAACTTCATGTGGTATTTCAAAAAAAAGAATAAAAATCACACGGAAACACATCAGATACGGTGAATTTTTTAAGTTTCAGAATAGTTTTCAGAGTAATCAGATCCACACTCTCTCCGTTTGTTCACTCTCCTTTTGTTTCAGCAGGCATGCGGTGATGTAAGTTAACTTCAGATAAAATATTATAAACAAATATATACACACTCGGTAATATAGAACTGTTCTAAAACCATTCGTTCAGTAAATGTAGAGCTACTGTAAACATGCACTCTGTCACCACCGGGGCCTCGGACGCCCAGGCTCCGGCGGTAGAGAACGAGGAGGAGGATGTTCCCTCAGCGTTTCAGGAGATTGATATTAACGCCACTTGTGTTTCATGGCTTCATCGAACCTGTACTCCGTCCTGAGTGAGGACGAGTCGAGTGTCTCCATGGAGCCTGGGAGAGAGAGGGTCCGCTCAGTGGGATTTAAAGGGAATCAGGATGTAAAGGCATGGCAGCCCGACCCTGCATATCAGTGAGGTTCAGTTCGTCCCGTCAGAGCGTCTCACCCCCGTCTCACCCGTCTCACCTGTCTCACCCGTCTCACCCGTCTCACTCTGTCTCACCCTGTCTCATTCCTGTCTCAATGCCCTGTTACATTAATACATATCCTATCCAATCAGGGCGACAGTTTTCCACAAACGTCCGAGTCACATGAAATATAGATTTTCTGAATATCAACATGTCTTCAGTCAACTTAAGTTCTACAAATAAAATTGATGTCTTGTTTTTTTCATAGTTTACAAAAAAATCTAACTGATACTGGGTTTTTGCACTGATATGATTATTTATTCATATATAATTTTTATCAAAACGTGTAATGTCCTCAATGAGGAATTCTACCATTCTATAATAAATGTAGTAGATTTATGCATCAGATATGTTAATTTGAACCATTTGTGGCTCCACACAGCATCGCTAATGTCTTATGAACTAACTTTAAGTCATATCTTGAAAAAAATAACTGACATACTGGATTTTTGAGACTTTGTACAACTATTTATCATTTAACAATCATTAGTTGCTGATGCAGATCACATGTTGTCATTAAAAGCTTGTGATTGGACCCTGACTTGAGATTATTTTGTTGTTTTTGAATTTTTCCCAGAAACCATGTTAAACCAAACAGAGAAGAAGACGAAGCCTCATTGATTCAAATCTAATCTAATGCGAACAAGACAAAGTGGAAAACTGTCTCCAGGCGTTAGCGTCTCTGACGGACCTGAACCCCTCTGATCTAAAAGATCCACGTTAATAACATTGATATACACAACTGTGTGTACAGAATATTTGAGCTACATCTACTTCGCAGAAATATACATAACCTCTGTCTGCACACACTGTGGAATACACTCTGCCATGTTTGTGGGGACACGGATACATTCGTTATAAAACACTGAACTCAGCAGTGTCTTCCAGCTTCTGCGATGAAACCACGATTCCTCCCGTTTGGTCCGTTTCCTCGGTGACGTCTTTATTTGGTAGATGAAGAAATGGTGATGGAGCCGGGGCAGGCCCTGGGATTCTGCACTGTGACAGCACACTTGACATTGTGACTCGGTGTGTGACACGGTAATTAGGCGTTGGGTTTCACTGGAGGAGAGGGATAAATTTAGTTCCCCCTGTCAGTGCTGCCGTAAATACAAACCCATTTATTTCAGTCCCTGACCCACTGGACGCGTCCCGATCGAAGCAACAACCTCGCAGGACAAAATGAGTTTGAGGGACGAGCTCCAATCTCGACTTTCAATCTCCACCCGGGGTCAGTTTATGAAGCGATGGCTGGACAGGCACTTCCTCCGGAGTCCAGATCATCTGCAGAGTCTGTGAATATCGTTTTAAAGGGTGTTTTATTTTGTAGGCCAGTGACGCTGAGGGGATAGAATCATCCCCTATATGTTTCCAGGCCACTGTTACGCCCCAGTGCCGTCAACCCACAAACAAAATGAGTCAATAATGGATGGGCCCCCCCCCCCCCTCCTCTGTCATCAGTCCCTGGTGCGAGCGCTCTAACAAGAAACCACTCTTTCATTATTCAGACAGGTGTTTTGAACTCACTCTATTTACTCTCCGGCCTTGTAAACATCCAGGTCTGCTCTCATCAGAGTCTCTCTCTCCTCGTGGTGTTTCAGGGAGGGCGAGGGAATCCCATTGGCCCAGGTTGTGTCCGACAGGCAGTGCAGAACTGGTGTATGGCTGGGCGGGGGGGTTGAATCCATGTCTGGACGATGGTTACACAGGAATAGGTCGCTGCCGTGTATGGAGTCTTTTCATTTCAGTTGCAAGTTGTCTGTTGGCATCCAGACTTTGGGAACGTTCCACTTCCTGCAATTTGAATTCCCAACCAGCCGTCTGATGTGTGTGTGTTTGTGTGTGTGTTTGTGTGTGCAAAATGTGTGTGTTTGCGGCGTGTGCATGCACGGGTCCTAGTCGCGGCGTTTCTTGAAGAAGAAGAACGGCGTCTTCTGCGGCGGGCCCAGTAGAATGGGAACCTGGTTCTTGTGTGTGATCCTGATCTGTAAGAACCAGACAGAGTGATGATGTGATTACTCTCGTACAGAAACCTGCTCTCAGGACGACATGTCATCACTTCCTGGCTTCTCACAGCAGAGCGTTATAAAACCAGTGGCTGCGACCTTGTTTATAATATATAACCCACATAACACAACCAAAGAGCCGTGTGTCCTCCGCCTCCACGAAGGTTTACTCTGACAAAATGAAAAACAGTTAGAAAGGCTTTGAGGAGAAAGGGATAAATAACAGTGGATTCTAAAGACTGCAGCCGGGCTGAGATATCTGACGGCTTGACGGTGTAGGAGGTTGAAGCTGGGGGAGTGCAGAGGAGGGAGAGGAACAAAAGAGCAGAGAAATGAGCCAAGACTGGATGAAAGCTGAGAGAAAAGCTGAGTTTGACACATGCAGCTGACTTCATCTGTCAGGCAGGAGGAATGCAGATGTGCATTTAGAGAGAGAGGCTCGGGGCTGATGTGAAAACTCTAAAAACATCGAGACACAACGTGGTGTTCAGCACAGACTGGAAAGAAAGATGGACGACACGACGGCTCCCGAAGCATCTCGATCCCAACCTGGTGGCTGGCTGCAGTATAACACCTAAATCCTGCCTCCTCCATGTTAACAGATGGGTCATGAACCCTAGTAAAACATGTCTACGCAGTTTTTCGGCTCCTTCAGATTAAAACGCTGCCACAAAGCTTTCAAGCTGACACAGGAGTAGCAGACCTTTGACACGTAGCGTCTCTAAAAGGAATGTTGTGCTTTTCCAAAACTGATCTGAATTTGTTCACTCAATACTAAAGCCTCAGGACGACATTTTCTATTCGGTTCTGTTGTGATTTGAAAACGCTGCAGTGGTGGAGTTCAGCCTCACCGTGCAGGGCGGCTGCATCCAGGGCTCGCCATCAATCTGCATGGGCAGCCGCCGGGACGTCCTGCGGAGAGGGAGGGAGAGAGAGAGAGAGAGAGAGAGGAGGGGGGTGTGGGGGAGGCAGAGAGAGGGAGGAAGGGAGGGAGAGAGAGAGAGAGAGAGGGGAGGTTGTGAAGGTCAGATCACACACACCTCCGAGGCACGAGAGGCCTGTTCACACTGTCCCAGGACAGGGTCACACACTGCACCCTTTGTTCCCATGAGGAGAGCCATTCCCAGACAGCCCCCCCGCCCCTCCTTTAAACTCACAGAGCCACTGTACACACACACACACACACACACACACACACACACACACACACACACACACACACACACACACACACACACACACACACACACACACACACACACACACACACACACACACACACACACACACACACACACACACACACACACACACACACACACACACACACACACACACTCACACACACACACAGAGTCAGAGTTGGTTTAAGACTTCCCTGCGTGGCTCTGCGGCTACAGAAACACTGTGTGGGAGAATGACTCTGTGATGAATGCTCTCTCAGTTCGGCTGGAGGAAACCATGAGGAGGAGCGCTCGTCTGCACGAGTGTAAACGTCCCCTCGACAGGACAGTGACCGACATAATGTGAGAGTTCTAATGGGCCGGTCACAGCAACACAAACACGTCTGTTTGAATAAGAAACGCAGAAGGAGCAAGAAGTCTGAGAATTAAACTGCAGCAGAAGATTTGTGTTCGTGGTCTGTATGATGAAGTGATATGAGGATAAAGTGGCCAATCACTGATGGAGGAATGATTCTCTAGTTTTATCTTTTCCCCCCTTTTTATCTTGTCGGAATTTTGATTTTATTCTTTCTATCGATTATTGTTTTAGCTTGAAATGTACATTATTTGTACCACAGCGACATCCACTGATCGCCACGTGAAGATTCTGTCTCCAAATACGCGAAACATTAATGTTTGGAATATTTTCGGCTGTACTTGGACGTCAGGGGTCAGCGCGTAACCCTGGTGACGTAGATACATGACGACATCTACGTCACCAGGACTAACGGACTGGTAAACTATGAATTCGCCTTCACAAACAGCAGCGACAGCAAAAATCAAGATTCTTTCCACGTGAAGGTTTTTGCTCGTTGGTATAAAAACAAAGGAGATATAAGAATTAATTTGTTTGCCGCTGAGCTCAAGGAATCCTGCGTTTTCATGGATCCTGCACATGGATCCTCTCTGGTTCTGTGAGTCAGTCCTCTGATGCGTTTGCTGAAGCATGAAGTTGAGATCTATAATTGACGAGCTACATGCATGTTGTTGTTCGGCTCCTGCAGGGACTCTCGGCTTCAGATGCACAAAAACACTCAGAAGAAAATACATTTTTGATCACGCATGTATCGAGAGGTGGATTCGAATTGTTCCAGTTGGTCGACCAGAGGGCGGAGAAGACGAGGGGGGGGGGGGGGGGTCTGACCTGATGGTGACGCTGGCGCACTGAGCCAGTCGGCGTCCGGCGCTCTTCAGGCCCGTGTAGATCTGTCCCATCTCGATCGCCCCCTCCAGGCCGACCACCTCCAGCAGCTGGTCGCTGAAGTCTGGAGGGAGAAGGTTCCAGAGAGAGTTTGTGTTAGAGACGGAGAAACAGAGGAAGTTATAAGAAAAGATATTTTTATTACATACACGTTCACACACATTTCAGGAACTTAAGACACAACAAAAAAAGACCTGAACTATGTTGTAAACCTGCAGAAAGTCATTGTTTTTGCAACACTTCACTTATTTCCACATCCAGAAGTTACAGAGCAGAATTAGAATTCATTTGGACTCTTGTCTGCATGTCCACCCTCTTCTAGCTCCGAGTTTGGTCTCCACCGCCCCCTGACAGAAGCTTTCTGATTGGATGAGAATGAGCACACGCCCCTGAGCACAGGAAGAGTCGACAAACAATTGAAACTAACATACTATGATATTGAGAGAGATAAATTAACAATTAACTCTGAGACACAGGATTAAAAATGGGAAATCAATTCTTCATTGTATTTAAAACTATATAAAACTGTATTTATTTTTAACCTTAACATCACAGGATGAACAAATAAGAGAATAAAACCTGTTTAAAAAGCTCACTGGTGTTTAACGGTCGACATTTACCAACATTTCCTTTTCAACACATTTCAGCTCATGAGTGAAATCATGAGCTGACAGAATTGTGCGTTTGTCTTCCGCCCCTGAAACTTCACAGGTTTTTACAAATGCTCTGTGAAAGGAATGATTAGTGGACACCTGAGAAACGTTTCGTCTTCACAGCCAGTTTGATCATTTGAGAGGCGCCGCAGCAGAATCCATCTCGTACTCCGACAAATGAGCCTGAGGCAATAACCCGGCTAATTAACCTCAGCCTGTCGGGCGACTGGGACCAGTGTGGATGAGAGGAGCTTTTATTTTGACAGCGATGGAGTTATTTTAAATGCCTTTATTCTTTGTTTAGTTTGTGTTCCTCTGAATGTTGTTATTATTCTGTTTAATCTGATTATTGGGAGATTATCGAGTAGAACAGACCTATCGGACTCCTCCATGTATTTGTGGATTATTTGTTTTTTCTCTGTCTAATCTCACTATTTGTTGTTGTGTGTATATATGAATTTAATCTCCTCTTCTATATTTTGTTGTTACTTTATGTGTTTTTTGTGCTCTCCACGTTTCTGTGTCCAGTTTTTATTTGTAGGATATAAATCATCCTGCAGTTGAAAACTATAATTACGTCTTCAGATCATTAATGCAAGACAAAATACAATAGAATAAAAGTATTGTTGTTGTTGGAAGCAGCAAACAGGAAAGAGCTGATGCAACACGAGCCTCAGGACGACTCAGGTTCAGAAGTAAAGAAAAACAAAAGAATGCAAACAATGTGACGGGTGAAGAGTTTCTGATGCATCAACCCGGTGATGAACTCTGTGATGAACTCGGGGTCATCGGGTGATTCTGAGGCCACCAGCTCACTGGCGCTTCAGGGTTTTAAAACAAAAACTATCTCAATCCATATCAGCGCATCAGAAATATTTCATATCCATATTATCGAACCTGAAAACACTCGTCTGCAGGTGGTTGTTCCGACCGAGGAACAACAGGTGAAAAGAGAGAGCAGCATTGAAATCGTGTTTTGGTCAACAGCTCATCTTTTGTCAAGAGCTCTCGAACCTCGATGTTAACGTCTTCTTCTCCTGTGTGTGTGGTGCAGATGTACATATGGAAATTCCCTTCATCTGTGGTGAAAATAAATCTCTGTGCAGCAGCTGGGAAAACATAATTTCTTACATATGTTGAACAGCCTGTGTTGGTTCACTTGTTTAAAACTGTTTGTGTGGAGCCTGAACGAGCATGTTAGTGAAGAAGCTGCCATTTCGTGCCTGGTGACAGAGATGATCAAGGTTTTTAAAGGAACAACTTTAAGTCACTGGAACTCTTTAATATTTCAGACGACAATTCAAAGGAAACGTCGGAGAAGGAACAAACATTTAAAAAAGAGTCAAAGTCTTCGCTTCACTTCTGTTAGAATTAAACGCTCGAGGGAAATTGATGAGAACAGAAATAAAATGAAATGTTCTCTCTGCTCCACGACATGAAAATGTGGATATAAATAAAACATGTTAATGTTTGATATTGTGATGTCAAGCTTATTCCTATATTCCCATCAGATACATCTTTCACCACATCGTTACTATCAAACTCTGGATTCTGGATTGTTTCTTTATTTTGGTTTCAAAGCACTGTAATCAATCTGTCAAATGTTTATTTTTGTACATTTAGAATTAACAGATTCCTAGAAACACAGAATTCCCAGAAAAGGAAGTACTCAGGACTTGATCCCAGTGTCCTAAAAGGCCGTTTTAAATCCCGATCACATGACCCTGCGTCAGACTGGGACAGCGACTGTTCAACATATGCACATCTGCCTCCGCAGAGCTTTCCAGGACATTTGGGCAGCAATTAAGAAGAATCTGAAACAGTTGGAGACCGGGATCAACCACGAGGGCGGCCGACACAATGGCGATGACACATGACAGATGGGCATGAAGAAGGAAAGCTGATGTAAAGATGGAGGCCGTCCTCACACGCTGAGGAACAGGACGTCTATTTTAGGTGTTTTCTGTGTATTTTGGGATTTTGTAAACATTCTTTCTGTGAAGGCCTCATGTCGTACTATCAAATATATAATCCCCTCCTCCTTTGCACTCCCACTCATCCACCAGTACTTCCTCCGAGCACCAAATATGGGCATGGCGTCCTGCCCGTGTCCCGGAGTGGAGCCTGATGGCGGAGGAGCCCACTGTGCCGCTTCTCACCTCGCCGACCGTCCCCGCCTCATCAGATCACTGCGCCTTCTGACTCTCAGGCAACCGGCACAGTTGCTTCTCACCGTGGTAGAGCTAAGAATAGAATAGAACAGCCTCTTACATAACGCAGCCGCACTGCATTCTGGGATGGGATGGCATTGCTTTGCCAAGCGAGAGCCGTTATGCCGCTGTGCTGCACTACTTTCTCTGCAGCTGTGCAGGCAGAGATCATTCATTATATCTTTATCACGTTCTATACAGTAAATCATAAAGTATTTCTTCATATCATGTTAACATCTGATAAGCTGAAGTACAGGATGTATAATAATATGATAAAGTATTTACAGAGCACTTTTGAAAATAAAGGAGGCATACATATATATATATTCTGTTTTTATTCATTTACTTATATCCTTTTCTTTGTCTCTGTTCTGATTTGATTTAGACATCAATCATAATTCTATCTCTGTAAATGTCTTGGGTCAGTTTCTGTTGTGTGTTTAGTGTTGATTTCTCTTTGAATGTTGTTTATTTATAATCCTTGAAATACTTTGAATATTATAGATCATTTATTTTCCAGAAAAGGTCACTTGAATAGAGATAAATGGTCTGTTGATATATGTTGGAAATAAAAAATGAGGACCATACAGCCAGGTTTTTTAAAAATACAGAAAAATATGGAGATTTAACTAAACTGTGCGTTTGAATTGTTGGTCAACACAAAACAAGAAAGAATTATGTCAAACCAATTCTTCTAAAGCTTTGATTCTGGATTTATTAATCGGCTCTTAACACCAAAAGCTCTCAGAGAACATGTGAGGCTCCTCTTTTTTCATCCTGAGATATTTGTTTTTCATTCAGGAGTTGATGTTCCCCTCTCTGGTTGTTTGTTTGTAATTTATAAGGATTATGTAAAATATCCTGGACGGTTTCACACGTAACCTGGTGGAAGGATCTGGACTCAGGGATGAAACCAGTTCAGTTCAGGTCTGGTCCCAGTTTCAGGTCATTTCCTCCCATAGCTCAGTAAACATTAGTGCTCAGCAAACATTATTCAAACTGATCATAGATCAAAGACACGTCGGGAACTTTGGGGACAAAGACAAAATCAAATCGTCCTTATGAGGAATCGTGTCCCACAACCAGCACCATGGATCTCTATGGCTCATAATAACTGACAATACTTGACGATAACAAAACCATTCCTTGTCTATTTCTTTACGTTTCTAAATCCAGTGACGAGTTATTTATAACAACCCTTCAATTAGAAACTGAAAGAAGAATTTTCAAATCCCCCCGAGGAAAAGCTGCAGCTCTCATTGTGCATCAGCTCGAGGTGTCGGGCTATAATTACCAGCAGGAATATTTCTGCATCCTTCCTCCGCCCACTCGCACCATCCACCCCCATCCCCCCCCACCCCCCCCCCTGATCGCCGGCCTGTTATTGTCACGGGGGGGTAAGTGTCATGGCAGATGGTCAAGAGGAACTGCAGCTCCACCTCTCTAGCCCTGACGGAGGTGAAGGTGCGGGGGGAGAGCACTTGGCCTTCGGACAAAGAACCTGATGCTTCTGTGATGCCGGAGGAAATCAAACCCACGGCACGGACGCTCGGGGTTCTGTCGTCCGCTCGGGAGGAAAGAACCATGGGAAAGAACATTTCTCCTATCGTTTTTAAAGATGATTAAAGTGAAACGCCCGCGTCATCGTTTCCATTCAGAGCGACCGGCCTCTTAACGAGCCGCCATTCATTAACTCAAGAGTCAATGTGTCACTGGAAGGTCGTCCACTCTCCCACCGTCCACAGCTCGGGACCAGGACTATTTCCATCCACGGAGGAAGAGGAGGAGGAGGAAGAGGAGGAGGGGGATCAAAAATAATTACAGTCGGCTGTTTTCTGGTGTGTGAGAAGAAAACAATATGCAGACTCACAGTGTGATCCGTCTAAAAATAGCCTGCGTCTTGGTGTGTCACAGCCTGTTGTTGGGGAGGTCGGGAGGGGGGGGGGGGGGGGCTGAGGAGCCAGGGTGAGGTGAGGGGAAGTAGCTGGTGGGGGGGGGAGCCTCGGGTGGAAGGTGTCGGACAACAGTGAGTCACGAGGGGGGGGTACAGAACTAGTTTTTTAAAAACACTCTAAAACTGGACGAGCACTGATTCACCATCAGGACCAGAAACAAGCGAACAGCTGACGAAGCTTCTTTCAAACAAACTGAAACAAAGACGTTGTGGTTTAATAAGATAAATCGACTGTTTACTGAGAATCTACAGCCGCTGAACCACTGCTCCATCACTCAGGGGCGTCCAGGGGTCAGACACAGAGCAGGAGGGGTCATGTTATGTTTAAGCCGGTGTCAGGCGTGACCTGCAGGTAGAACCGGGAGAATCAGCCACGGAGTTTACCCAGAGTTTGTCTTTCACAGGTTTCCTGCCCAGACGCGTCCACAACAGAATCCTCCACTTCATTCAGACGAGATTCACAATCTGAATTCTTCGGCAGAATTATGATAAAGAGATGAACTCACGAATACTGAATTTAAAACAGGTTGAATTACTTTCTAAACTAGAGAGTCACTCGGTCTCCGCCCAACAGTCAACTTATAAAACCATATTTAAATTAATGTAGATCCACATTTTTATTTTGATCTGCACCAACACACACGCATAAACATCAGTCCTCTAGACAAACCAGATTTGTTTCATCAAGATCCATGATCTGGTCTCTTTTTCTATTTCTTTTCCTCTACTATTTGGATGGAAAACGCAAATTTTCATGAAGTTGTAAACTCAATGGCGTCTTCCCTGAATCATATTTCATCCGTCCACCAAGTTTCATGGTGATCGAGTAATTTTTGCGTTACCATGCTCACAAACAAACAACACAAACAATAATAAACTAAGAGGGAAAAGAAAACGTCCTCAAACAATCGGACGTCAGTCTCAGGAATCAGTTGCGACGTTTGACTCGGTTTTTATATCATCAATTTACTCATTAAAACCTTGATGCAGACACTTGAACATTCATCAGTGTGATAAGAACTCAGATCTCTGGTCCAAGCCCGGTCTACTAACATGGAGGAGGCAGGGTTCATGAACTGTACCGCAACCAACCACCAGGGGCGAAACAGATGTATGGCTTCACTTTGGGTCAGCGTCATGTCGTTCATCCACATCCACGGTTTATAAACTGAGGCCAGTTCTGTTCCCAGGAAATATGGATCATACCATACGAGGAATTTGTCCAAATCAGAAAATAAAAGTAAATAGTAAACAACAGATATAATTTATTTGATCCTTTCGTCCCAGTGTCGACAGAACGAGTCACTTGTCCCCTGGTCTCTGTCCCTGGAGCACAGAGCTGCATCCACTTTATTTCTGTGCTTCCTTTCCAGCGACATTCACCGGAGGAAGCTGAGGAAATCTGATCCAGGAGCAGGGAGGAAATCACCGGGGGGGGGCGGGGGGGGCGATGGCTCCCAGATAACACAGGAGGAGGAGCCGGGTGACACCGGGGCCTCGAGCATCAAACCTGTCAGCGCCCTCGTCGTTCCCTCGCCCGGCTTCCTCTGCACCCCCGACTCAACTGGAGCACAACTGGAGACGACCCCCCCCCCCCCCCCCCTCTAGTTATCCACTGCTAGATTTTGTTTTTGTCCCATTTAGCGAATGCAATTTACAGGATGACGTCAGAGCAGCAGGGACACGGTGAGTCAGGAGGAAGCACGGCACAGAATTAAGAAATCACTGATGTTAAGAGTTTGTCACCAGCTCGTTGCTTCAGAGAACTGGTTTCATCCTTTTGTCCTATTGTCCTAACTTATATTTTATTTGCATTTTTGGTTTTACATTTTGTTTTACTTCATTTGATGCTATCGGATTAAAAATAATAACAATATCTTTTGTAAAGTACTTTTCAAGGAAACTCAAAGACACTTTACAAAGTATAATGTATTAAACAATACCCAATATTGTATTATACTAAATTTGATATAATTATTCCACAAAGACTATTTCGTTTTCCTGTTATTATTTGTCCTCTTTGTGAAGAACTTTAACTTTATTATATTATTATTAGATTTGTTAGTTGACACATGACATCAAATGTCTGAAACTGTCAATCAATCAATCAAATGTTATTTGTATGGCCCATATTCACAAATTGTATCATAGGGTTTAACAAGGCGCTGCATCCTCTGCTCTTAACCTTCCACTGGAGTGAATTATTAAATTACCAGTAAAACCCAACAACACGCACACACACACACACACACACAAACAGACTACAGCACATTTCCTGTTCCAACCCAAACCTCCCTCGGCCTCGGCGTGTTCGCAGCAGATTGACGGGAGCTTCTTTCCTCCAGTTGTTTAAAGCAGGTATCAGTAAATTGCAATGACACAAGTGATTGTGTTAGAGTCCTGAGTGAAACTGGACTGTCTCTGTGTGTCAGCTGTGGTTTGTGTCCGTGCAGAACACAAACCAGAGCAGAGCCGCAGTGAGTCACAGGACTGAAGCGCTGAGGTCACCAGCGCCCGAGGCTTCTTTCACTCTCTCCGGGTGAACCTGGCTGATTGCATTATCTGCAGCAAATGGATTTAAAAGCTTTAGTTCATTGTGCCAGAGAACCAAACTGCCACAAACAATTAGCTGTGTGATAAACATGCAGGCACGCTGGTACACACACACACACACACACACACACACACACACACAGAAATGCATACCTAGCACAGTGTCTCCAGTCCTGTTTCCAAATAGCATTAGCAGGAGGAGCTAATTGAATCAGGCTTGAATCCAGAGGGACAAAATGTTTGGAGAGAGATTCCATCACACACACGTTCAAACATGTAACATGTGGATTGAGTCACACACAAATATTATTTAGATGGAAAAGGGTTTGAATCCAGTCGTTTACACGTTTACACTAATACTCCACTGTTATTTAGAATCTGACAGAATCTGATACAGGACATTTTGTTGAAATATTAAGAATCTGGTTTTATTCTTTGGACGTGCACGTGCACTTGGAACATGCACAACCTGACTACACACTCTGCAGTGCTGGGGGAGAGACACACAAACACAAGGCTGATTGTCATGCACTGGGATTATACACAAAGTCAATGTAAAGACATCAAATAGACACAACTTTCACGAATTACTACAGTTGTGGGTTTAGATTAGAGGAGGAAATGGAAGAGTTTCAGGTCCATAACTTTTTGTTTCTTCCATAACTTATTGTTTCTTCCATAACTTATTGTTTGTTACTGTATATATTGTCTTACTGTATATATTGTTGTTTTGTTTTTATGTACAGTGCACCAACCACACCATGGCAATTTCCAATACATGCAAATATACGTGGCAATAAAAAGAATTCTGATTCTGATTCTGACTCGTGCCTGAAGGAGACGGGGATGGAAGAGAACAGCCAGATACTCGCAGGTTGCATCACTTGTGCGATTAAACACAAATGATCCAGTGGCCAAACTCACACAAGTAACACAATGAGAAAATTAGCTTTGACTGAATTCAAGATTAAAGTCCAGGATTTTCACGAAGGAGACGCATGTTATTTTCCCTTTGAAACCAATAAGTTTCCTTTATTTATAAACCTTAACTGTGTGATTATTATTATGACTAAATCTGCTCCTGTAGGTGGAATCTGAGGGAACAGACCCATGAGGACTTCAGATGTGAAGAATTCCCTTTGGAGGATTTACCTGAAACTGCGTCACATGACAGTTTCATGATTAAACTCATCGGTACAGAGGTGCAGCGCTTCATCACAACTCACAGCGACTGATTTGACTCATCATTGTTTCCTCCTGCAGAATAATTTCTCTCTCTGCGTCCGTCTCCTCCTGCGTCTGTCTTTTCTCCAGCCTCTAACCCTGAGATCTCCATGGAAACTAGTTTCTGTTCAATCAGCGCAGATGTAGAGCGGAAGAGAAAGACACTGAAGTCGGGTTGAATTTAGGAAACCTCGGTGAGAGTAGAGAGCTGCTGATTTTACACTGTTGGTGAAACAGCTGCAGATTCTTCACACAGGTAAAAACTAAAGAGTTTATTTAAGAGTATAAATAACGGCAACTTCAATTTTTTGATGTCAATGGAAGTGGATTGATAAGATCCCGATATCTGGACACAGTTTTATAGATTTATAACTCGTCTATCTGCAAACAAAAGTTAAAATACTTTTAATACCCAGCACCCGTGATTCATTATAATTGGTCCCTGATGAAGAAGTTTAGACTCTGGTAAATGTCTTTGTCAGTCAAACTTTAATGTTGAAAACGTGCAGATAAATGATGTGATATATTTTCATATATCTGACTTGTAGTTATTTATTTCAGACGCGAGGCTCCAGAGGAGAAATTACCCAGCAGCAGAGGAGAACTGACCTTTACATGAACAGAAGCAGCAGATAAACCGTGAACATGCACGTTCACCTGCTGGCGTCACACGCTGCTGAAATGTCTCTGCTGCAAATATCAGACATTCCTGATGAGGACAAAGTGTTGTGAAGAAGCAGCTGGAGCAACAGGAGCGGAGCTGCAACGCTCACGTGTGTTAAAGAGCCACGTACAGATGTTTAAATGTGAAGCCCTGAGAATCAGAGCAGATGTGATGATGGAGACCAGAGGTGGTCACATGACTTGACCCCGAGGCAGACGAGTCAGGAATCTGAGGACTTTAGACTCGCTGACATCGCTGATTCAAGACTTGACACTAACAGGATAGTTTACTGAAGTTTTGACTTTTTACAGCTTCCAACGAGTTGAGTTCCCAAAACTCTGGTTTCTGTGTGAACGTATAAAACTGAGCTTTGGGTAAACAACTCGGATATGTTACGAATCTTTGATGCAAACCTTATCGCCACCTACTGGTCGGCACACTGGTGTTATGGAAACTGAATTCCTGAATTCTCCGCTCCGACTCACCTTGCATGCAGAACTTCAGCTCCTTGGCGTCGGTGACGGTGCTGGACGGCGTCCGCTCAGGAACCTTCTTGCTCATGCGGTTGTAGTGCCTCCTCTTCTTCGTCTCGCCCCACAGGTTGGAGCCGCCGTGCATGCTGGGAATGTTGAGCACGGCGATGCCCTCTAAGGAGGTGTTGCTGAGGTCCAGGATGATCCCGTCGCACTGAGCAGGAAGTGAGAGGACACAAGGAGCGAGGATTGATCTTTGAAGGGTAATGAAGTCATGATTTATAAGTTGATGTTGATGTGAGACGACACAGTTTGCCCCAGGGGCTCTTTGTTGTGTGTGTGTGTTTGTGTTTGTGTTTGTGTTTGTGTTGTATCACAGTTTGAGCCACTTTGTGCACCACTGATTTGTTTATGAGTCCTAGATTTACTTTGTCCTGATGCATCACTCGTACAGGAGCCAAGTGTGCAGCTCCGTCTTTATTAACGGCCATAAAAACACAGTAAGTCTGCAGATATCTGCACATGGTGAATAAAAATGAACAGATATAAAGAAACACCATCTGCCGCTGCTGGCTCGCCTCTGAGTTACACTGCGTTTCGCCTCATCTGGATTCGACAAATCATTTAAACACACCAGAGAACTTCAACAACACACCACTGTGACTCACAGAGAGCTGAGTCACACAACAACCACAAACACACTGGACTTTACCGATCGCACACGAAGAGGAAGCAAGAAGAGTAAAGTGGATAATAACATGTAACACATGTGGAGCATGAGACATGGAGACAATCAAATACACAAACGAGAGAAGACACACAACAACGCTAATGTTTTTGAAGCACGTTTTCAGTATTTATAGAAATATCGCTTCTTCGAATTGAAGATTGTTCTATTTTCCATTAAATAAGTTCTTGTGCGTTATCTACAACCGACCGTGTGCATTTGTTTCCACGCGACCACGAAACCAGTGACATCAGTAGTTATGGGAGGAGCTACTGCAAGAAGGGTGACGCCATTTTGACATGTGAACGAAAGCGAAAACAGATGATTTCCAGATGAGACGACTGGACAACTTTACAGTTTAGTTTTTATTCTTCTGTTGTTGTTGGTTTATTTCCTGTTTTTATTTAAATGATTGGTTCTTATAGCACCTTGTAACTTTGGTTTTAAAAGGTGCTTCATAAATAAAATGTACCAAGTTACTTACTTCACCTGAAACCAGTTCATCTTCCTGCTGCTGTAAAAACAGTTAAATCTCCGGTAGAAGAACATTTTTGGAGCCAAGTGTGAAACACAGGGTGAGAAAGTGAGAAAGTGGAACAGGTCCAGGACCAGCAGATTCAAAGTGAAGAGCAGCCTCAACCTTTAATAACGTAGTCGAGCTGTGTGAGTAAGATGTGTTGTCACATAGATTTACTTAAATGAATTAAAACATCGGGATTATTTCTCTGTGAACATAAGTAACTTTCCCACGTTGATCTAACTGGTTTTATTGAATTGTTCTAAACGCATGAGAACGAAGGGACGGAGCTTGTTTGTGTTTGTGTCTCTGACGTCCTGCTGGGCTTCACGCAGTCAGGTAACACAATCTGACAGAATCAGGCACTAAGTGACTTTAAGGAGCATTAATCTGATGATGTGCTATGAATAGAACCGCCGCAGTAAAGTTTATCTTTTATAAAAACAATGAAAGAAGAAACAAGCCTGTCAGAGAGAACGAGACAGGAAAGCAAAGTGTGCAGATGTTGTTGTTTGTGATCTAACAAAGTGTATCTGGAGTATTTAAGGATATTTACAACAACAGCTGGTTTTGTGTAACCACCAGTTATCGACTCACCTCCACTTCTATGCCCTCGTTCAGCTTCTTGCAGGTGGCAGAGATGGTCTCGGTGGTGCCGAACTCAAAGTACCACAGCTTGTTCTTCATCCTGAGGGACACACACGACACGCGGCTTCTTTTTTACATGAACACACATATTTTCATGGAGAGACTCCGGCCTGATTTGCATCGGGTGCAGCGGACACATATTGAAACTGTCCGGTGCCGCGAGTCATCTCACATTCTGCGGCCATGTGATCACGGAGGTCAAAGCTCCACTGAGGCAGCCGGACGCTTTACAGTGGAACCACGGGCTTCACAGAACATCAGGAGCTTGATACTGAGCCTCAGAACTTTAACCCCAGCGTCAAACTGCCTCTCTGCTGTTTTCATCAAAGCCACTCGTCTCTGCACACGCTCACGACAGGAGATGAGAACGCCACCTCGAGCTGGGCCCAGGGTGGGGCTGGTGGAGACCATGAGGTCAAGGTGTGTGTTACTGTGACCATCCAGCCCACAGGACTGAGAGCAACATCTGGGCCCTGTAGCTGGATCATCAGAGGTCACCTGATGCAGCTCTGTTGACATCCGGAGGCGAGAAGTTGGAGGCTGATTTCCAACCTGCGATGTTCACGCCGGTCACATGACATCCTTCACACGCTCCTCTGGAAATGACAGTATTCCATGATATGACCGCGGGTTCTCTGGCGTGTGGACGTGCTGCTGATAGTGACAACACACAGCTATTGACACAACAGCCCTGTGTAATGTGGGCGCACCAAACCCAAGGTTGTGAGCCAGCAGGGCTCCGAGAACAAGAAGAGGACATGAAGCATCTAAACACGACCTCAAGGGACCGAGCTCCAGATCTGATTCTTCTCACTTTATAAAATAAACCAGGACAAAGAACAACCAGGTCTTTAAAAACAGCTTTTTACACCGAGTGTAAGTGAAAAGTCTTAAGCCGCTGCACTTGTTGACATGTTTTTCATCCCTGCTAATTGTCTTTCTGTCCCTCTTCCACCTTAATGCCTCCCCTGGAACCTGCGCCGCTGTCAAACCGGGGGATTACCAGCATATTTGAGATCACAATTAGGAGCAGTTGCGATTCTCAACGAGCCGAGCTGCCTGACCTCATTAAGCCGCCTCCACTTGAGACGCTCTGTTAAAAATGCAATTAACTCATGTTTTTCCCCCTCTCGTATGAACACAGAGTGCAGCAGGGAGACCATGCTTCCATAAGCCGCTCCTCCACTTATTCCCATGATTCTGCACAAAAACTAATGTAGACCTGGAACAGAAGGGAACCAACACAGGGGGCCGGGCTCGGGTCTTTGTCCAAATCACGGCGAGGACGATTTCTGAGCCATTTTTAGCTTGTGAGGCCGAGTGAGCCGAACCCTGGGGCGTTCACAAGTGACGGGATGGTAATGGGTTTAATATGCTCGAAATCCAACAGACGTCTCACAGGATAGAAAGTGGCAGCATAGAAAAGTAGAGGATAGAACCTACAGACGTCCAGACTCAAACTTTCACTGCTTTCACGCATCAAATAACTGATTCAAAACAACAAACATGAACACACAAACACATCAGTGTGATAATAGCGACCGGAAATGAAATGAAAACCAAGATCACACAAAAACTACTGGATGGATTAACCCACAACGTGGTGGAGGGTTGGGGTTTGAATCCGGGAAGAACCCATTAGATTTTAATCATTATTAGAATCAGTGGGAGCTTACAGGAATATTTGTAACTTTCTGTAACATTGTGAGATTTTTCAACAATTTGGTGGATTTCTCAAAAAAAACTATTTATGGATCTTGTTGAAAAAATATCAGACATGTTGATATTAATGAGTGTTTGATGCAGATTTAACTAACATCGGGATGTAGTGAATTTAAATGTTTTCAAGAGTAGACGAGTAGTTTAATATTTAATCGTTAAGTTGACTAATCAAACAAATCCCTACGTGCAGTGAATTCACATATTCCCCCCCCGTTAGAATCCTGTGGACACACTGTACCACATGTTACTGTAGAACCCGGGTTAATAAGCAGCACATGTTGCTATTAAGACTCGGTTCAGGGGCTTCAGCTTCAGGAGCTCGGGGGGCTCAGATCTCTGATACCTTACCCCCCCGCCCCCAGATAAGCATCTCCTTTAATCCCCAGAAGGAGCAGTGACCTCCTGACCCGTCACCTCTTCACTGCTCCTCCTTCATACCTGGTGTGAAATCAGGAGGACACTAACAGACTTTAAGAAATACTCATGTTTTTCAATACAGTTCTGTGGTATAAAGCACCTGGTCGCAAAAACAGTGATTAAAAGAGGGATTACAATAAATATGAGAATTGAAAAAGAATTAAAAATGAAGTAAAGTTTTACCTTGAGCACCTTAAACACAAAATGATGTATTTTAAAGAAAAGGCATCAAATTGATCTAATACAAACTATAACAACAGAGTGTTTTAATTGGCTTTTCTACAGAGGGGAGAGCACTGCTGTTAGTTTGCATGGATCAGTAAGACAAAGAAGAAACAGACAAACAACCCCCCCCCCCCCCCCCTCCATCTTGATCTGCAGAATAGCTGAAGGGAGAAACAACAGTTGCCTCGGTGTTTTGGAAACGAAGGTCAACAAGTTGCTGACATCTGATCTCTGCTAATGCAATCAGGAGCTGAGTTTCAGCGACCGACTCGTCAGACCCAACAAAGCTGCTTAAGAAAAGAGCTGAATCGCCTCTACTCTACGTTTACAATAGATAATGAATATAATCATATTAAATAACTGATGTTGTTCTTTTTTACCACAGTGACGGCAAAGATAATTTAATTTAGTTACAGGTTTTTAATGTCTAAACAATTTAAAATTCTGAATTTCAGTCGTGGAAAAATATCATGTACTGCGTGTTTGTTTAAGTTTGAGGAAATCGATGGAGATAAGGCCGATATGACAAAGGACATTTTGAAAAGTAATAATCGTATAGATGCCCTCTAGTGGACAAACTGTGTAACAATATTTCTAAAATAAATTTTTCTTAAAAAAAAAAAATCTCTGGATTTCTGTCTTTAATTGTGTCGGTAAAGAAATCATGTTACAATGTATCTGAAATATTATTAATACCTAAAAGCTGTTTGTCATGCTATTGGTTAGCTTGTATCGGATGTTTAAAGAATTAAAAAAATTCAAAATTAAACTTCCTTTCCCTCAAAATTTAACAGGTCATTTTTTTAAATATATAAAAAATAAAAGATAAACACATTGTATACCGAACAGGATGTGTATCTGCAAATTTCATCTTGAGTGTGGAGATTTGTTAGCCTGGGTGCCAGACGAACTTAGCCCCGCCCACAACATTTGTTGTTCGGGAAGTTCGGTCTGGAGTCGCTCCGTTGGGGAGAAACTATGGCCGATCAGGAGCTGATCGGACCAATCAAATCGTCAGGGCGGGCTTTATACGATGATTGACAGATGATCTACAGTGACGTAATCAACCACGTCACCAGAGAGCGCTGCCTGCAGAGCTGAGATGTGTCGATGCTGCCATCGAGTCTGTTTCAGCAGACATCGACAGCGCATTCATTTTGAAAGAGGAACAGAGGAACGTCCCGGGCCGGTCGCGAGGCTCTGAGAGAGATCCGTAGCGGGCTTCTTCACGCCGCCGGCCGGGGGTCTCACAAGCAGCCCTGGTCACCAGCTGCTTCCTGGGGGCTTTGCCTCCGGTGGATATACGAGCGGCATTTGCAGCATTTCCATTGATTTAGTTAGAGAGTGAACAAACTCGTGAAACAGACAACTGATAACAACTATGCGTCGCTTGACATACGTCACATACTACGTTGCTCTGATTGGTTGTAGGTCTATCCAATTGAGCGAAGAGGCATTTTGTTTCCTGGTTCTGTTGAAACACGCCCCATAATCACAGCCCAATGGAGCGGTCTCAGACTCATATTCTGACTAGAATAATGAGTATGACAACGTCAGGCTAGAGATTTGTTGCTTGATACAAAAAATGTCTGACGCTGATTCATTCGTTCAGTAAGTGAACCTTGAGTTGACTGTTGTGTATCGTGTGAAGGAAATGAGATGAAGGTTGAGAGTCTGCATCACTGGAGACATGAGGCCACAATAAAGAGAAAACACTCCGACTCCCTCTGGGATAGACACACACTCACACACTCACACACTCACACACTCACACACACACACACTCACACACTCACACACACTCACACACACACAGAACCACGCCACTGTCCCTGGTGTGAGAGTCATTAGCACCTGGGCTCTGGTCTCCTGGAGGTCTGTGATCATTAGAAGCTGCTGCAGCTCCACAGGCCGACGTGTCAGCAGCATCACACTCGGTCCTGCTGCCGCTGGGGGTTGTGTGTAGTGTGAGCGTATAGACACACACACACACACATAGATACAGACAGACAGACAGTGTGGAGTTGTGAGTGGCAGCCAGGACTCTGACGCTCTGAGCGAGGGGCTGCATGAGGCCGCGGACCCCTCTCACCGGGTCAGAGGTGGTGTATCATCTCCTCAGAGCGGCTCCGGCTCCACGCTGGCTCCTTTCACATCGAGTTGCTGCAGCAGTGGATGGACGCGCTCGCTGCCAGAACATCAGTCAGGCCACAATGAAACAGTTGCAGCTGTCCGTCAACTCACGGACGCACAATAACCTCCAGTGTCGGCTTCCTGTGAATTGTGCACATTTGACTGTTGGTGTTGTTAAGCGTTGGGGTGGGATTGCGATTTGTGAACACTTGAGTTAACGTGGCGTTGGATCGGAGCCACGAGAAACTCACACAGCGATGAAAGGATCAGAATAGAAATATTCAAAACCATCAACTAGAAATCACCGCCCTGTGGATGTGAGCCGCCGCCGAACCGGGCAGTTTCAGTCTGTTAATTCACAGAATCATACGAGGTCACAGTGACCTTTAACCTCTGATATGTAATCAATTCATCCGTGAGTCCAAGTGAACATCTGTGCCGCATTTGAAAGGATTCCCTCAAAGTGCTCCTGAGATCGGGCAAAGTTGGTTTTGTGAGGTGACAGCGACCTTGAACTTTGACCTTTCATCGCCAAAAATCAAATCAGTTCATCCTTGTTTCCTGGTGAATGTTTGTAACAAATATTAAGGAATTCCCTCAAGGTGTTTTCTAGATCTCGTGTTCACAACATGTGACGGGTGGATGGACAGTCGAGCCACTGAGGAAGCCCGAAGAGAAATAAAACGGTTTATGGTTTATTGTCTTTAACCTGAACACTGAATACGTCCTGCTCTCCTCACACAGTGAAGACCTCTCATCTTTCATCAAAGAGAGCCGGCCCCCAGAGAACAGAGGAATCTCACTCTTCTCTTTCATCCCCCTCTCTTCCGCTCATCCTCCTGCCTGTGATGCTGGAACCAGATCTGGGACCAGCGCTGGAAACTTCAGCATCAATTATTGAATTTCAGAGAGTAAACAACACGTCTCTCCTTTTCTCTCCCTCCTCCTCCTCTTCTTCTTCTTCTTCTGTTTTTTATCTGGATGTAGGACTCGTTAACTGCAGAGCGAAGCAGCTGCATACTGCAGGTATGTTGTTTATCGTCACGCAAACAACCCGGGCGCTACACGCTACACACACACAAACGCCTTACACACACACACTGCAGAGCTGCACCAAGACCGAGATCCCAAGTAGGTCAGAGGCATTTAAAACAAGAATTGTATATTTTTGTTGAGTTTCTTACAAAGACCTCAGCTACTGAATTACACAAAACTGTTTTTAATTGGTCAATATGTGACTTCGGCCACTAGGGGTCTCACAATAAAAACAATTAGAAAAAACCTATAGTTTGACGACGTGGTGAAGCAGCGTGGGATCATGATACATTGTGTTTTAGCCTCGAGGAAAAGAGGATAAGACGGAATTAAAATGAGAATATCAACAATATCCTGAGTTCTCCAAATGTAAAAGACAGACTCCAGAAAATGTCCAAACCCAATTATTCAGACGCTTCCTGTATCTGAAAAACCCAACGAACGTCCCTCTGTCTCTGAATGTTTGTAAAGTTTTACACGTCTGCAGAATCTCAAATACACGTGAAAAGCAAACTCCTTTTTTCTGGAACCAGTTCACGTCTGAACTCCTCCTGTGAGACGCTGGAGGACATTTTCAAACCGTGTCCCAGTTAAACCTGTGACGTCAGCTGAGTTCAAGCCGCTGCCGATGTATTGACGTATCGATCCCGCCGCGGTGGCAGGTTTTTGTTCTGTCATTGATTGCTGACGAATGCGGCTCGGCGTGATATTGAGTTTCCAGATTAAAGTGCGAGGTCACCGGTTGGTTTTTACGGCTTCTTGTTAGCTAATGGTGTGGAGATGTGTGAAGCTGTGACATGTCCCCCAGTTACCTGCTGTTGAACTTCTCCGGGTGCTTCTCCCGACTCAGATGGAAGCGGTGAGCGATGGAGGCGTCCTGTGGGAGAGAAGAGACGAGAGCACGTTACCTGCAGGACGTCACTGGACCTTCATCTGATCACAGCTTGCACCCAATCCCCACTTCCTGTAATCTATCAATTCGGTTTGATTCCCCAGAGTCTTCATGTCCTGAGGGATGTTGAGGGTCTTTCTCAAAGCTTCAGCTGCCCATGCTTCACTTTACTTGGGTCACGTTTGAGTACAAATATCCTTAATGATTTTCTTTTATTATTTATTGATAATTGAAATCTATTTTCTGCACCATGCGTGTAGATTGTTTTTTTTTGCTAGATCAGGGATTGATCAGTATTTTGAACCCTTGGTGGTTCAGTGGCGAGCCAAGCGATTGACAGCGAACAGAGATCGGGATCCGAAGACCAAAGACATCTACTCATTTTCCTTTGATACAGATAAGAACGTTCACCATAAAACCTACCCGGGTAATAGAACAAACACAGGGTTAAAACCCCATCTTCTGATATAGAAGAAAGGACACTTTTCTTTGAACTTTATTTTGTTATTTTATTTTTTTATTTTATTGAAAGAGCTCTATTTTTGGTTCACTGTTCCTAATTCCATGCACTGCAGAATAATAATTGTTGTGAGGCAATAAATGATCACTGTTCAATTTCCAGCCAGAGTCCAGCTTGCTGAACCTAGGGGAATGTGGGTTGCTTTTTTCCGTTAAGGTTAAAGGCGCTACAGAAAGAATAGTTGATTTAATAATAATGTGTTTCAGTCCACAGCTCCGGTTTCACCTCTGGTTCACACAGATGTTTGTGCGTCAGAAGAACCTTCCTGCAGCTCCTCCACAGTCATTAGCAGGTTTTGACTTTTCCATTTGTCAATTATATTTCTGACAGAGGAAATTTCCAGCTGGAAGCTCTGCGTGTCTTTTTATAGCCTCTCGTGCTCCTCACTTCAATTACCTTCATTTTCAGATCATCAGGCAGCTGCTCAGAGGAAGAACTGAGCGTTTCCACTAGATCCAAAGATCCTAAGATTCTAAGACTGAGAAGGCTTTTATAATTTATAATGTGCACACTTTGAAGTTCATGAATTAAAAGACCTGAATTAACATTTGAATAAAGGCTCATTCTTGATGTGTGTGTGTTTGCTGCAGGGGACGAATTCAACCCTTTCATTTACAAATCAGCAAAAACAAGAATTTGGCTCAGGGGTAAAAATCAAAGGATCTGTTTGAGGAATCGATCGAGAGGAAATTCAATCAGCGACCAACTGTTTGTACTATCAGCTCCAAACATCTTCTACTTCCAGCTTCTCCAACGTGAAGGTTTGATGCTTCTCTTCGTCAGTGAAAGCCGTCACTCTCTTACTTCCTCTGTTAGCACAGGAACTAACTAATGTTTATATATTGACCATTCATATTAAATGTTTATGTACATATTCTGCTTTTATTTGAAACAAACAAAACAGTATTTTGGCCAAAACTACCAGATGAGGACCTCAAAAGTGAACTTTCTTCTTTCTCTGTGTAGTTTGTTGTTTTATTCAACTATCTCCTCTTCATGAGCAGTGATTCAGTTTAACCCGGGACGACAGCGTGAAACACCAAGTACAACAGAGCTGCTCTCACTTCCAGCACAACACAGCACACAGCTAAAGGTCAGAGACCCTGCCCTCCTCCTCCTCTTCCTCCTGCCCCTCCTCTTCCTCCTCCTCCTCTTCCTCCTCCTCCTCCCCCCCGTGCGTTTAACCCTCGACCTCCGGGGGCGGAGGTGAATGTAATCCTGATCAGTCACAAGAGCAAACTCTGAGTGACCCCCTCATGTCGGAGAAACACAAACACCAACAGAGAAACATCCTGTAACAAAAACAATCCTACATATCAAACTATTTCAAATCATACTTTCCTCGAATCATCTTTAACTATTTATCACAGAAATGGTAAAAAGGACTGTGGCCTATTGGAATAATACTGTTTTAGTCTAATTGACCAGTTGTCAGGGGTTCAGTATCAGGACACTTCAACAGGAAGAGATTGGAGGAGGATCGAACCGCCGACATCCTGCAGAACGGACGACCCGCTCTCCCTCACACGTGGAAACACGAGGAGATTCCAGAGCTTTCGGTGATGAGAACCGACGCCGGAGTGGATGTGCTGCTTCTTCAGATAATGAAACAAAAACTCTAGAAAATATCCAAACTCAATTATTCAGACAGTTTCCAGAGCTTTAACGTGTCTGTCTCGTTTGTAAATGTTTTTAAAGTTTGACACGTCTGCAGCTCCTCCAGCGTGACTCAGATATAAACCGATAGTTGTCAGATTGATAGACAGACTCCCAGAGGAGTTTAACAAAGCCACACGTGAGCCGCTCTGCATTCACCGGACCCACAGAGGAGATCTGGACACTTGAGCTCTCGAGTGGATGTGATCAATTAACACAGCTCTGATGTGACCTGCAGGTTGAGTTTGACCAGAGCTGGCTCTGCTCAGCTCGGGCCCGAGGACGTGATCTGTCTTTCACAGATAAACAGTCACCGTACATGTGAAATCAGATCAAGATGCATGTGTGTGGGGGGGGGGGGGGAATCGACGATATGTCAGTGGACGTCATGTGGCTGGTGTGGATGTGGCTGCTGGACGCGGCCGGAGCGATGGAGAATGGAAAGTGTCTGACGGTGGAGTAACCAGGTTAGCGTATGAAGGACTCATCCCTTTACTCTGTCACCGTGTAATAACATCATGTGTTTAAAGTGCTTCACAGAGACAGGACGCATGACGACACCGGAGCTGCTTCCATCACTTAGAGCAGCAACACGACCAGAGACAACATGAGCAGCTAAATGTGCGACCAACGCTGAAAACAACAATGCTTTTTAAAATGTAACCGGTTGATTATAATGTGAAAATAAGGATCTGTCATCTGTGCAAAACCCAGAATAATGACATGTGGAGACAGAGGAGTTCTGTTCTGTCCATAATACGACTACTACTACTGTCCATTTTTATAAACAAAAAAATTGAAACAATCTCTATCAGGCCCCTAAACAAAGATGAATTAATTTTCATCGAGATCAAATGGTGAAAATGTTTAATAAAAACGTCTCAACAAAGTGAAAATAATTCCTGAATCTGCATCAAAATGTAATGTCTTCATCCCTGACCCATAAAACATCCTTCGACTAAGTTGTTATTCACAAACCAACCAACCAACCAATAAACAGACAGAGGTGTTAACACGAATACAACATAATAAATGATCCCTTAAATCCAAACAAATGGTTTATTCCAACAAACTAAGAGACTTAAAGTAACATCCTGTAGTAGACGACACCTGATGTTTTTATATATTGCTCAACGCACAGAATATCAGTAGCAGTATCACTAATGTCTAAAAATAAATATACTGAAATGTGATGACCTTAAACTTCACTTATAACCCGGCTCCACATCCGGTGTGAGAGTGTCAGTCGTGTTCAACAGATAAAATGGAAGCTGCTGTTCAGGAGGCAACACGTGTCTGTTACTTGTGTCATATTTCATTTCACAGTAACTGTTTCTGTAAAACCTTCCTCTTCGGTTCGGAGGAGAACAATCACAGCAAAGTGTTGCATCCTGTAGCTCTGACAGGCCGACGCCTGGTGAAGCCGGGCTGGCACCGTGCCCGCCGTGCAGGTGTTTCACCGGCAGCAAGGAGAACGGAAGGTTGGACCAGACAGGTGGACGGGTGCAATGATATGCATCCTCGTCTGTCGCCCTCAGGATCCGTCCAGCGGTGCTGCAACGCTCCGCCGCAGCCGGGCAGAGCGGCTGAGATCTCACCGCATCAGCAGATATCAGATCCCAAAATAGATCTGCATCTGCTGCTCTAACAGGCGCGGAATCGGATACGTGCACCTGGGGAGCGAGGAGGCGTCACGGCCCAGCAGATCTTCAGCAATGAACCCGGGACGCGTGAAGTTTGTTCCCACAGAGATCAAACTATGAAGCAAGGTTACAACACGTGTTCAGAGACGCTTCTTCACCATCAGGGAGTTGTGTTTTTAATGTTTTTGAATTTTTGGGACATTGTGGATCAGAGCCAGGCTGTGACACCAAGTGGCTGCAGAGGTTTTCCAACACATGATGTTTCATGTCATGTCTGCTGTCAGTCCACCGCTGCAGGCCGCCACGCCCGGAGAGATCCGGCGGTAACGACATGTGACATGTGCCGTCGATGAAGGTTGTTTTGATCTTGCCGTTTCGGGTTTGGCTGTCGGACGGGCGACAGGAAACAGAGGAAAGGGGGAAAAAGAGAAAGAGAGGGACCAAAACGACAAAAAACAAGGAAAACAAAAACACAGACGGGGAAATGTGACCTCATCGGGACCCCCAGCACCCGGCGGAGAGCCGGGTTCCCAGTTCAACCAGTGTTGTGTTTCCCTGTTTCCTCTGGTTTGAGGCCTGGTTGGTTGAATGTCACAGAGAAATGTCAAAGTCAGGCTGATAAGCACTGGTTTGATTTTAATCAGATTCCTACTTTGTACTTGGAGGAATGTTTTCTGCTTCCATCCTTGGTGCTGTTACATTTTTAAATATTTAAAAGTTTTAACACACATGAACACGTGAAGGATCCTCAAGTGGGTTAAAGGTGACCTGAGGACGTTTTGACCACTAGAGGCACTACTGAGTTTGTATGTTATAAATAAAGTTATTACTAAGTTGTTGGCGTCTCATCACACAGTCCTGCCGAGGGGTTGAAGAAATCTGATAGCGTGCACATTAAAGCAGCTGTTTCCAAGTAAAGGAAGAGATGAGGACTGATAACAAGCAAATATTATGTATTTGCTTCATATTGATGAAGGAGTCAACGTGTTTTTAAGATCTCAAGGATACACAATGTGTGTCTTCTTGCATCATCTCACCACCAACCCAGAGAGAACAATCCACCGTTTTCCGACCCACAGGAACTTCCTTTATCGCGACTGTTCACCCCCAGCTGCAAACCGCTGCAGTGCCCCCTGGAGGTCACTGATGAAACGAACAGAACCACATCAACCGCAGGATGGTTGAACTCTTACCAGGGGGCACTATCTCCTGAAAAGGCTCGCCCCTACAGCAGCAGGAGATAATAGCCCTAACCCCTACAGCATAATATTCGGTTATAATCCAGTAAAAATAACTTTGTCTGGGTTTGATGACCTTTGTCGACACGGTAATATTCATAAACAGGCGGCTAAGGTCACCACAGATTAACAGTTCGGGTAATTCACGTTAAAAAAAAAAGTCCTTATAACATTAATTTATGTCCTAGAGACACACTGAAGATGTGAAGTGAGACTCGTGGTGTTTGTTCGTCCTCGTGTTGAAGCGGCGTTCCTCTCGTCTTTAAGAGCAGCCAGGTGTCACTCAGCACGGTCGTTCATTACCGCGGTAACCTGGTCTGAACCTGGCAGCGCCGACTTCCTGTCACCGATACTTCCCCTGACCTTCAGCCTGTGCCAGACGACTGCATCGCTCACACACGCACACACACAAACACACACACACACACACACTCACGCACACTCACACACACAAACACACACACTTTAATGGTTGTCTCAGTTATGTATATTATCATCATATTTACACTCTTCTCTCTTTAAACTCTGTCTGCGTCGCCTGCAGTTTGACGAAGTGCTTCATTCATGAACCTCAGAGTGAATTCAACACGCTGGTCTCATGTCTGAATATTTGCTCGAGTCATTTTGACGTATCAGGACACGTCACTCTAACGTGAAGGAGATGCTTTGTGAGAAGCTCATGTGTTGGTCCTTTGTGCGACTGGAGAGAATCTGCCTGACGTCATATTAATAAACAGGCTTCAGCGAAAAAAAGTAAAACTCACACACGTCTAAAAGGAAGAAGTCAACTGCTCCCTCAGCCCGGTCGATACCAGGAAATGCAACACACTGAATCTCATATGCTTAAAACAGTCTGTATAATTATATATGGATATGTCTATTTCAATATCTCCCAAAATACAACATACATCCTCTTACACTCATCCTTTGCTATTCCACTTTACTCAAGCGGATTTCTCTACAAAGTTTTCCTCCTCGAAATCTGTTTATTATTTACATTTTATCTTATCACTGGTGAAAAGTCCTAAACCTGAACATCCATGACAACAAGGCAGATTCCACGTAGGAAAGATGAAAACGATATCTGTCATGATAATCGTTTGAGATCAGTAAACCCAATCAGCTCCTTCCCATCAGGGGAAAAACTCAGCGACGATTACGACGATCAAAAGCAGCAGGAAACTCTACACCCCCCCGACCAAAGGCCAATGGTGCACATTAGGAATTGGCCATTAACACTGGGAATCATCTTGCAGGTCACACACACACACACACACACACACATGCACATTGAAGAGCATGCACACACATCCAGAGACATGCGCTGCAGAGGCATCAGCTTCCTCTCTGTAACGCGAGGTGGAATCTGTAATGGCTGCTGACATGGTGTGATTTCCTTCTCTCGAATTCCTCCCACAAGATTCTTTCCAGGCTGCAGGTCGAGCGGCGGCGCTGACACCGAGCCGGGGGGGGGGGGCACAGATGGTCAAACACGGCGCCCGATGAAAAGTTTGAGCAGTATTTCATATCATCATCCTGCCGCTGAACTGACTCCGACGTGCACATCTGGAGCTTTAACATGCGACAGTATGGATTTATATAAAACAGGATTTGGAGGATTTGTATATTTGTGTTCTTTGTGCTGCAGCCCCCACAGTGAGCCCACAGCTCAAAGCACCTTTTCCACAGCCAGATTCCTGCCAGCAGCTCCGTGCCTGAACCTACTCAATCCTCCTGTAATGACGATACAAACAACTGGAAGGAGGCTTTAAGCAGCCGTCCAAGTATAAAGCATGTTTTCATATATAATGCACAGTGTTATTTCTGCTCCTGAGGATCAATAAAGTTTGTGAGGATTGAAATTGAAATCCCACAACAGGCTTCACCCTCTGATTTACAGCTCTGACAGCCTGAGGCCGAGCCAAGCGCCCGATCCTCACCGTGTCAGCCGCGGTTAAGTCAGTGAGATAAAGGACGGGCGACGGGTGAAGCTTTCAAGGCCAATTTATGCCTCTCCGTTTTTTCTATTACGGACAGATAAGACCGCCCTATCCGTCGTGAAACGCCCTCTCCGAGGGCTTCGGACAGCTTTTCGTACACGTCTGATTTTTCTAACTATCCGTCTTCATGTTGGAGACCCGACGGACAGCTCTTGGCTGTGATTGGTCCGCGAACGACATCATTTCCGTATGACGTCATTTCCGTATTTCCGGACCTCAAACTTCCTGTTTACATGTAGCAACAAACACGAACACAACTATGATTCTACGATTAATGTGACGTGTGTGTTAAGCCAGCGGAGTTGTCCGGCTGACGGTGGCTCGTTATAGCACTGAGGGCATGTGTGCACGGTCACATACGGTTATAACGAGCTTTCAAAACGGCGCTAGCAGGCTAGGCTAGCGGGCTAGGCTAGCCACCATGCTAACTGCGGTGGTAACAGTGCAAGAACCCGCCGTCACGACTTTAATTCCACTTCTATCATGACACTGTTTCTATAATACCGTCAGGTTAGAAGCAAACACTGGATAGTAGTAGTTAGTGTCGGGAGTCCCTGCTGACTGTGTGTGGAAGCTGGGGGGAGCTAGCTCCGGGTAGCTTCTAGCTACATGTAGCCTCAAGCAGATTCAAGCTGTGGAATCAGCAACACAGTTCGGAAACAAGACCGGGGAACCGCTGCGCTAAGAAACGATAACATCAACATCTTGACCCGCTGGGTGTCACTTTATTTAGTTCTGTTAGTTGCCATGGTTCAGTGTGTGGGACGCAAGCTAACATGTAAACAGAGACACGTGGACTTCTTCTTCCCAAATGGGGTAGGCTTCTCTGAGCTCGTCTTCCGTTGCGCCACCTATGGGTTGGGCGGTGAATTTTTTCCGGACGTAGACTGACAGAGAAGTAAAAATCAAAAAGACTCTTTGCCTCCCGCTGAGACCTCTCCGAGAAACGGACACGTAGCAGTATATAAGAGCCTTCAGACTCGGCCTCGCCAGCCTCCCGTCTCCACGGCAACCAACGGCCTCGGAGCAGGAAGGTTCTGGGATGGGACGGCAGGAAATGCAAAACCCATGTATGGTTAGCCGAGCAGATTTGTTGGATTACTAACGGCGACATCAGGGCCGTGAGTCAGAGAGCGGTTCAACGCTCAGGTGTCGCGGTGCCGGCGCCCAGATCCTCGACCATCTGTCACCGCGGCGCCCGGAGCAGCAGCGATCTGTCGCCTGATTCAACCAACGTGTCGCAGTGAGACTTGTGGATCGGTTTCACACCAATAACCTGTTTTAAAAAGGATAAAGTTGGTTTTAGAGTTTATTTGTTCAATTGTAAAAATCTAAAGTTGTTCCTTGATTCCTCTCAGCCTCTTCAACCCGTCCCAGCGTCTCCTCATGTCAATCATTCAAACTGGGTCACAGATATGAGGATATTCTTTATTTTTTCCAAGTTGTGTGTTTGTTTACTTTTTAGCTAGACGCCAATTATTATTTTCAGTGCAAGTGAGTTTTAACAGCAGCAGGAAAGTGCTCAAAATAAACCACAATACATGTTCATGGTAAAAATTCAAGTTTTATCAGACTTTGCCTGCACAGAAAAAGCAGCTTTGATTCTTTGTTGGGGTTTGAGAAGAGTTGGGAAGATTTCTGATTAATGTCTTTCGACTTCTCAATTAAAATGTTCTATAACAATGAAATGTCCCCGGTTCATAATTTAAAAAAGGTTCGTCCTCTTCTTTCCAAGTCGACGTCTTAGTCTTCCCTTCAAACTCACACTAAAGTTTGATTATGTAAATTTATGCATTTACGACTTCCGATTACACAATGATGACACACAACCTATTGAATGTGAGAACACCCTAAAGAAAAGCATCATTAATCCAAGACAACCTGTCAAACACTATTGTCCGTCTCCGTGTGACACTGGCAGTGCCACCCGGGCCACAGAGACAACACTGCCCCCCCCCCCCCCCAAGGCCACTGCTCCCCCCCATGTTAGAGAAGAGGGAGTCATTGTTTGGAAGGAGACAGATTTACGACATATTGTGTGTGCAGATTTCACTGGTTGTGTAACATCACTGTGCACACATGTCCTCTTTACACTGATGTCACCACTGTTTATTCAGAGTCATACGTGCTGTATATTAAACACGTTTGGCTGTTGTTTCTATTTATCAGCTTAATCACGCTTCAATGTTCAGAAGGAAAAAAAAAAGCAGCAGATGGCTCCGACTTTAGCTGTTATGGTGATGACTCAGCTCAAAGTTTGGCGAAGCACCAAGGCTACCAGTCTGGTTTCCACTGAAATATACAGTGTGCCTGTAATTCCACGTTGGGACGACTGTGTTTATTCTGTGGAGGTGGAGGAAAAACACAGAAACTCTGCGGATCCCAGCTCGGCTGCCAAGAAGAAACACTGAGGCAACACAATCCCCGAGTCAGCACTGCGGTGACTTGTTTGTCAACTCTGTATAAAACGTCCCTGAGCCTTTGGACCAGTATCTCCGTCACGGTTAAAAAAGAAAAGAGGTTGCTAAGCAACTGGAGCCTGGCAACTTGTTTCTTTCCTCCAATTAAAAAGAAGAAACCTTTCCCGAGAGGAGCAGGAATCCACTGATGAATCCGTTAATTGCTTTTGTCCACAAAGAGCAGAGGATCTTTCTCACTGTAACAACTGCCGAGCGTCTCAATCCCACCGGCTCACACATAAAGAAACTGTTTTAAACAACCAAAGTATCCACTGCTGTGTGATGTACTCTGTCTGCACACACTGGTTTGTGGGTCCAGTGTATAATTTGAGGCGATGCTTCTGGTGACGTATGATGTTTTCTTTCCTCCGGTGTGTTATATAAGATTTATACAGATGTAGAAGTTCTGTCGAAGTGATAAAAGTGATAAAATAAGTTCCTGAAACATCTCATCAGGGGTCTGGCAGACAATTCCGGGAATCGTAACACAAGGGCGGAGGCCGACTATTGTGGAAGTGGTCGACCAATCACAGCAGAGCGGTCCAGCTGACCAATCGTATCAGGAGGAGGGTCTTAAAGAGACAGGAGCTAAAACCAACTGTTTAGACAGAGGCTGAAAAGAGGAGCTGCAGCAATGATGAGGAAAGTGAAAAGAGTTTTCTGAACACTTTACAATAATTTCAGATTCATGTCTTTACAAACTTTAGGTTTTTCTTACCACGCCGATAGAGAAGTAGTTGTTGACGATGCTGTAGGGGACGGGGTCTCCCTTCTCCTCCTTGTCGTCGGGGACGATATCGATGTTCCAGCGGTCCAGCACCATGTCGGTGCTGTGTTCGATGTCCCGCAGGAACTTCAGCAAACTGCCGCCTTCGTAACCTGCAGAGAAAACGAATAAAGCAGTTTCAACTTTTTTTTTTATGAACTGAAACTAAAGCCAGGACTTCCTGCCCAGCGACAGCGTCCACCCTCTCTAAAGCTCTGAGAGTGAGCAGAACCCTGCGGCCAATCATCTGTAAAACCTTCAGAGGAGAGTTGGAGGCCGTCGGAGCAGCAGATTAACGTCCATGATTCTGAAATGAGATGTTGAACAAACCCACGCGGCTGCAGCCTTCACCTCCAGTGTGAACATGCACAGATCAACTCTCTGGCATCAAGTTAAAAAAGAAGCTCAGGAATGAGGCGGTTTCTAATTCTTAGGAAGAGATGATGAATAAATGTTTCTAGTGTATATTCTCATATATTTAACCGATAAAAAGTTGGATTAAATTCAAAGGGTGTCACGAGGAACCAGGGGATATTTCCACATCCCACAGAAGTCACCACCACACACTTATACTCTCGCTCTGTTCTTAAACTAAATGTACAAGTAAATTAAATTAAACGTCTTCCTGGAAATACCGAGCATCATTTCCATAGTTAAACTATATCGTATCGACCTTCTCTTTATGACGCCACCCTGCCTTCCAGTGTGCTGCCATTCATATTAGTGGGTTCTTAAATGTGAGGGTGTTAACATTTACTATCAGTGTGATCATGAACTGAATACAACAAGAAATTGGAATAAAAATAATGAACTTTTCCTTTAGCATTTTCTCACAGTTCATAGACAAAACTAATAACTAATAGATAATTGATAATGATCTAATAATCGTTATCTACAGCCGAACTAAAACATCAGTTTATTCTCGAGTTGGTCAAATCTTTTGAGGTTTGAGTAAAACCTTGTTTACATTTCAGACATTAAAGTGTTTTTAACCAAGAGATTTTGTGTTAGAGCTGAATATTCAACAAATATCTGATCAACTGTTGTTAACTGGATATGATGTTTGGAAAACGGAATATTATTATGAGCTTTTTTCCACTTGACTTGGGTCTGAAGTGTTGGACCAACAAACCGACCGATGTCTTCCTCCCTCGAGCCACAACGTTAGCATCGTTCAGATCCGTCTCACTTGCACCTTCTGCCAAAGTGAATATTAGTTAAGCTGATTAGCTGCAGAGACTCCAGCTCCTCCGCTCCATGTTTTACTTCCAGGAAACGGGATCTATTCACTAACTAAACTCCCAAAGCTCCTGGATGTGTGCGGTTTATTGACAGAATTTCATTCCTGCGCCTGGTGAAGTGTCCTGCTGCTCCGCTCCGGCAGCAACAATCAAGCAGTCAAAGCCGTTCTGATCATTTGCCCAAAGTACTACAACCAATCAATGGCTGGCACAGGGTTTACAGCACAAGCGCTTTGCATATTAACAGTTTTTAATTTGACACAAGAGCTCCCACATTCCTCTTCCCATCTTTTCATTTCCCTGTTACACGCACACATTCCAGCGTTTTGTATCCTAATGTTCTTCAGAGACTGAAACTACGCTCACTCTTCAAGCCCTGAGTGAACAGGAGCAGAGTTTAGACGTGAAGTCTCATCGCATTTCACACGTGTTTGTTTTTTCTTTAATGAGTCGAGAGGAGATAATCTAACGTGTCCCTGAAGTACAAGAGGGAAACGAGAAATCCATAAATGACTGTAGTTCACCCTCAGGTTCTTTCTTCAACACACCGACGTCATGATTTCCTCTTCAACTTCCTTTTGAAGTGAGAGAAATGGATCTAATTTTACTCTCTGACAGCATCATATTTCCATATCAGCTTTTAACAGCAATATTATGTTTAAACTGCATGAAACGTTCAGCCCAAAACTGAACGCATCAAATATTGAAGATGTTTTGTGCGTTGGTTTATGCACCTTTCTCTAATTTTCAACATAACACAATTTGTGTCTAGGTAAACTTCCAACAAAATTGAGAATATGTTTAATGTAATAATATGTATTTATGTGTAAAAATAAACTGTATTTGTCTGCACAGGTTGAGTTTGGTGAATCCACTTCACGGGAAACCACAAGGATCAATTCTGGGACCCGTAATGTTCACCATGTACATGTTACCTTTGGACCAGATAACTCATAACATCTCACTCCATTGCTACGCAGATGACACACAACTCTACACGTCTTTAAAAACCAGCCAACAGCTTGTCACAAAAACGTATTTAATGTATGCAAGTGTGGTCATAGCTTGGAAGGTTACACAAAACACACACAGATGATTGAGCGTCTCACCTCCTCCCCAGCGGAGGCAGCGAGCCAGGTCGTTGCCGGTGCCCAGAGGGAGGATGGCCACCGGGGGGTGCCTGGCGAAGTTGGCTTTGTCTGCAACACAAACAGGTCGAGGTTATATGAGCTCGACTGAACAGACCTTGAGAGGACAACGGGTGAACTCGAGGAAAAGTCAGATTTTAGCACAAATCATTCATGTGTTGGTTCAGCCCTTGTATCCACCAGTAAAGATATATTAGAATATATATATTAATAATGAATGTTTGGTGAAAAAGTGACACGACTCAGATGACCAGACCAGATTGTGAAGTTAATCCAAGTAAATTACAGATTTCCAGACCACTTGATTAAGAGAGTTAAACTGTTTTGTGGTTATATATGATAATAACGAGTATATCATAAGCCAGGAATTTGTTCTGTAAACTGTTTACAATGGAAAGTTTGAGTTAAACATTATCTGTGATTTCTATGATTCGATTTCTGACTCCAATGGACCAAATACTACATTTAAAAAAGAAAAATGTTTCATTCACCTTCATTGGGTGCTTCATTGAGTCATTCATTCATAAACCATTCATAACCTTATGGCTTAGAGTCGTTTTCATTGATGCTGTTTTTCAGAAGCAGCCCCACAGTAAATGTGATGTGCGCATAATTACACCTCATCACTTTTATTTCTCCGGCAGAGAAAGTTTGGCTGACCCAGGCTTTTGTTTACAACTCGTCCGATCTGCTGACTGTTGCTGTTTGTTGCCCCGACAGACTTTATTTTTATCGATGGCACAGGTCTATGCAGTTTCACTCCAGTGCTATCGCAACAGCAAAGATGTTGGGGGGGGGGGGGGGGTCATAAAGAATAAAGAGATCCAAGTCGTAACAAACTGGAAAGATCCTATAAAAAGAAGTCGAGGTGGAAATAAACTATGTAAGAAAATCAGGTTTAATGCGTCATTGCTTTTAACATGTGATTCCGTTTTTTAATCGGTTTGCTGTGTTTAAGGATGTTTTTGTGTTATTTGTCCCTTCTTGTAATTCAATTTGAAACTCTTTTACTTTATTCGCTGCCCGTCGTGACCTCGACTCGCTGGCAGATGACATGTTTATTAAAGAGGTCAATAAATCAAAGCGCACCTATGCAGTCGAGGATCCAGCCCACGGTGCCGTCACCTCCACAGGCCAGCACCCGGAAGTCAGGGACATCGTGGAAAAAGTTCAGCCTGAGAGAAAAGAAGATCCATTGTCAACGTGTAGTATCAATATTTACTAATAACGGTTACCATAGAGATTTTCTAATGTCTGAATTATTTAATGGAAAATGGCCATGGACACAGAGGGGGATGGAGAGAGTGTTAAATCAATGTGCTTCCTCTCCAGCGTCACAGAGTGGTCACAGAGTGTGTGTCCTTCAAAGAGACGTTTAATCTGCGTTGGGACAAAGGTGTCGACAGAAGCTTTCATCTGTCCCCCGTCACGAGACAGCTGCACACGGGCCACCAGTGCTTTCACACCCGCCACCTGGTCCTGCACAGGGACGGCCTGCAGACCCGCCGCACCACGGCCACAGTTTAGAAAAGGTTATGAAGCCCAGAGGAACGCTGGGTTGCAGGTGTGTGGGGAGGTGCATTCAGTTCATTCATTTCTCAGTCTGCCCTCCCCTTCTCTACTCTTCTCATCTCATTATTATATACCAACCCACTGTCCATCCATTAACTGGCTATATAGCCCCATACACAGACTTTACCACTACATATTTTTATATATTTATATATATTTTTTTGTTGTTGTTTTTATATATATATATATATATATATATATATATATATATATATTATTGTACTATCCAGTCCAGCAGCACAATAACACTTCCCTACTGGACACTGACACAATCACATCATTGCATTCCATTCCTGTATCTGTAAATATATTCTCCGTATGTGATTTATGTATGTATGTCAGTGATGTGTTTAAGTGTATAAGCTACTGGATGATCTAAATTTCCCTCGGGATTAATAAAGTATCCATCTATCTATCTATCTATCTATCTATCTATCTATCTATCTATCTATCTATCTATCTATCTATCTATCTATCTATCTATCTATCTATCTATCTATCTATCTATCTATCTATCTATCTATCTATCTATCTATCTATCTATCTATCTATCTATCTATCTATTTCTTGTTATATGTTGAAGGAGAGAAATTATGCTTCAGGTTGATCATTTTAATTAGTTTTAATGTTCATAAAACACGTCCCTGTCCTTTGACCTTCCATCGCTGCAGCTCCTCCTTTCAGCCTCTGTCTCAAACACTTGGTTTTAGCTTCTGTGTCTCTTAAGGAAATCAGATCAGCAGTTTATGCTTCATGCTTCCAGGCGTGGTTTCAGACAGATCTGAAACCACGCCTGTAAGCACATCCAGCTAATTGCCCTAAACAAATTTCTCAAGAGTAAACTACCTCTCACCCCAAAGCCCAGCTGAGCCTGTTGCTAGGGAGCCCATGGTAACAGCGTAGTGGCGAGCTGAGCTAACCCGTCCACGAGAGACAACAGGCCTCTGTGTTTACAGTCACTTGTGCTCGGCTACGACACGGTTACATCACCTCATTCATGGCGGGAATAAAAGACGCCGCAGCTTTCAGACTCGTGTTATCTGAATAAAAGAGCGTGAGCACTTGAGGAGACGGAGACGAGCACGACAAAGCAGCGTCTTTATTATTAATTACATGATTACCGTCACGACACAGGTTTGAGAGAAGGGAAAAGCATGAATGGAATGAAATACGCAGCGACAACAAAACTACGGATGAACGGAGGCGGGCGGGAAAAAAACGCTTGAGTGTTCTTGACCCGACATTAAGAGAACAACACGAGGGAAGCTGGATATTAAAGTTTAGCTCCGTGGTTTTAAAGCATCAACACAGACAAACAGAGACGTCATCTGCAGATTTCTCCCCTAAGACCCGAGTTTGTCATTGGGTTGCTTGTCCTATGTTGGCTCTGGTGGGCAGAGAGAAAGAGAGAGAGAGAGAGAGAGAGAGAGAGAGAGAGAGAGAGAGAGAGAGAGAGAGAGAGAGAGAGAGGGATGAAAGGATGGCGAGGGGAGAGATTCACCTTCAAGGTAAAGTATTTACACCAATTGTGCTGTGTAGGGTTTTTTATTTTTTACCTTGTTCTGTGAATGGTAAGAAGGTGTTACAGCATTCATTACAGAGTGCGAGCTCTGACGTACGAGTGTGTGTGTGTGTGTGTGTGTGTGTGTGTGTGTGTGTGTGTGTGTGTGTGTGTGTGTGTGTGTGTGTGTGTGTCAGGAGGTCAAACACACGCCACAGCAGTAACGCAGTGTTCTCAATCCCCTTCCTCGACCTCCGCAGCAGGTCAGCGTGACACGGAGGAGAGAGAGGTGGTTTAACAGCTCGGCTCCCGGACTGAACTATAACTGGAATATCATCCCTCCTGTGGATTTAATCATCTATTAGTAAATTAGAGCTTTAGCTCAGCGTGTCTGGTTCTGTATATCAGTGATTTATCCTCTAAAAGATGCTGTGTGTGGAGTTTTTCCAACCGGCTGCTCCAGGCCTGTTTCTCTAAAGCCCAAACACAACATGATGAATCTTTAATGAAGAAATTAGTTCACTTCAAATGAGCTTTACAGCCGGTACATTTGTTTAAGTAAGTAAAAAATAAATTTGAGTCTTCCACTAAAACTCTTACTTGTAAATCACATTCCTAGCTTTGATCGCAGAAGTGGACGTGAGTAAGAAGTGTCCTGGGACTTCAATGATTCTCTATAATAAAGACAATGAGAGGATGAATCACCGACTCACCCGACCATCGGACCCTCTCGCTCCAGACTGTAAACCTGCCGGGGGTTCAGCAGGTACCTGAACTTCCTCAGCACCCTGAGAGAGGAACCAGAGGAGCAATCACATGAAATACAGGGACCAGAATAAGCAATTTGCTAATAATAATAATAAAAATAAAAACACTAATACATTTGATTTATTTAGCCCTTTCCAAATGAAGAAAAGCATAGAAATTAAAATCAGAAAACCCTCTTTCTCACTTTTTTAATCATTTTAGAAAGTTTGATTTCATTTAGCTTTGACCATGTTTCAACTTCTATAGGTTTCAGATCCTTGTGTGAAATTAATATTTATTGAATGATTATGTAAAATCTAATGAATGAATTTATTGCAGCAACTTAAGAAAAAACATCTTTTCATTTTCTGATTTTATTTGGATTCACTGATTCACTGATTCACTGATTCACTGATTCCCTCTCCACCTGCTCGGCCGTCACTCACCCCCCCGGCAGTAACCTGAGCCGTCCAATCACGCGTCTCTCTGCACGTCCACCTGTTCCCTCATCGTTTATCGTTCCACCTCAGTGGCTCCACCTTTTCTTTGTATTTACTTTATCTGCCTCACCTGCTCTGGGCTGCTCTTCCTCCAGACACAAGGTGAACGGGTTGAACTTTTCCTCTGAGTCACACATTATGAACTACATGTCCTGTCCTGTGGTTGTTTGCTTCCACCAACCAGTGCACTTAAAGGCTAAATACAGTTTTATACAGACTCTAATATGATGTTCACAAGATCATCATTTACTTCAGCCAATGAAATCTGATCTGGTCATCTTTGTGTCCAAGTGACAACTGGTTAGAATTTGAAGAAAGTCCCTCAAAGTGTTCCTCAGATATCGTGTTCATGAGTGGGACGGACCAACGTACAGACGTGAAAACTCTCTGATCGTCACTGGCGTCGAGGAATAAAAACATTTCCTGAATTTAACAGGTTTGTGACTTTATGACACAGTCAGATTTGCACTGCTCTGGTTTCTAAATCTCCTAAACTGTCCGTCAGTGAAACAGCTCCAAGTCCCTGTGTCTCCTGAGATGTGGTCACTCAGACCAGATTCCGAGGTGGTCCGGGACGTGAAAACACATTCCCAGACTCACTTGAACAAGTTGTGCAGCCAAACAATGTTTAACAACTGTTTAAAGTTCAAGTTCAAGACATCTAGACATAAAAAGCACTGCTGCGGTCAATCGTGTCAGTGTAAACGTCATAAAGCTGCAGTGAAATGGCGTCTGAACGATGTGAACACGCGTCTGAAATCATCAGTTCTGCAGTGGACTTGTTTAGGAGCAACAGCCTTGAACAGAAAGGCAGAACGAGCAGTGGAGAGAGTTGTGGTTTCCATGCTCTCTCGTCTCTGATCGGCTCTCAGACTCTCAGACTCTCTGCACGTCACCGCAGCCGCTTCCTGTGATCTCGCACAGCGTCGAACAACCGCTTTCATTCACAGATCAATGCAGTTAATCTAAAACCTGACGGGAGACCAGTCAGTGTGTTTCATTTAGACGAGAGAAACAAAAGGATTAAATATCTGATCCTCGTGACACTGAAACGTTGGAGTTGCTGGATTCTACAGAACTTCTGATACGTTCCTGCACTGATCGCTTCAAACTCAGTTTTCATGCAGACGGAAATAGAAACACACAAGCCTCTGGTTTCCTTTACAAAATGTTTTTTTTTGATCTCGTAATGTCTATTAATAAACGATAATTTCCTATCTAATGTTAACAAAAAGCATGTTGCTATGGTGATGCTGGAGGATGCGGCGCTGCGACAGGATGTGATTGGTCGGTGGAGGGAAGTGCTACGATGAAGATATGACATTTATTGAATCACTGTTCATTACAGCCGTCAGGGAGCTGCAGCATTTCCTCTGTGTTTGAAAAGGGTTTAAAACGTCCATGAGTAATACTAATGTGGTTTCATATTTATATTTGTGCATATCAGGACTTCAGTGCAGATCTAAAAACAACTTTTATGATCCTGTACTTCACTTCCTCACACCCACAGGAGAAACATAGTGTACCTGGTGAATAATAATCTTTAAGGGGTTTTCACATGAAAGTAAAAGGGAATCAGGAAAGAGTCCAGAATTTTCCAAAGTCCCCAAAATTAAAGATATATCAGTGCTCAGCCGGTTTTTAATGGAGGATCATTTCAAACAAAACTCAATTTAAAGAGGACATTTTAAATGAAAAGCGATAAATGATAAATAAACTGTTTTTTTATGTTAATTTAGGCATAATTTAATGATAAATGGAAAAAAGGAAACTTTGGATGTTGAAATAAAAAACCTGGACTTTGTGAAATGCTCATCAAACAACTAACAGCTCAACACCAAAACAAAAGTATTAAAGAAAATATTAAAAATGTAAAGTGGCTGATGAGATATTCTGTTTGAAAAGGGAAGACCAACTGGGATGGGGGGTGGGAATATGTTTTGTATGTTTTCTACTTGTTGGTTTGTTTGTTTGTATGTTTGTTTATTTGGCAAAAAAAAAAAACATGCATATATTTGTAAAGGTCATGTAGCATGATTTGATGTGTTTCAATAAACAGATTTATAAAAAAAATATATATACATATTAAATGGAATTATTTGAATTGGCAACATGTATTTTACTTTTCACACATGCACAATACAGCAGGAGGTTTCTCTGCACTGATTCGTTCACAACACGATTAAATCCTCCTCATTCCTCAGGTGAGCGGTGGAGCAGCAGACAGAGACAGGAAGTGATGTATTAACTCTGCTGCAGAGGTCACGTGACCATGTTTACAGAAAAGATTCGGAGGAACTGCAGATTTCAGTAAATGTCTGAAAGCAATTAGGAAATCTTTCTTATTTACTGTTAACCTCTAAAGTGTCAGGTTTGAATCTGGGGTCAAGTGACTCTGTGCACATGATGGTTAGCGGAGCCGACCTCCGGAGGAACTTACCGCTCCCCCTGCCGCCCGCCGCTCTTTGGGTTGACGAGGACGAGGAGCGGGTGTGTCCCTGGGAGAGGAGTGACCTGGAGACAAGGAACAACAGAGTCAACAGACAGGAAGGAGGACGGACCTCAGCCGGGGGGGGGGACGGACGGGCCTTTACCTGCAGCGGCTGTCCGTCGCCGGGGGAGAATTTGAACGTCTGGTTGGTGTCGTCGGGGCTGGTGCTGGGCGGAGACTCGCCCTCGCCACGCTTCACCACAGAGTGACGGTCCTGAGACAGGAGGAAGATGAGGGACTTGTTTTTAACATCACACACATTGAGAGGTCTGGACACGAACAACACACAAAGTGAGGGAATGAGGTGCTAAACAAGAACAACTGAAAAGAGCCAGAAACTGTGCTGCTCACAAGTAACAGGATGTAATCATACTCCATCCTTTAAAGGAGCACTATGGAACTTTGACTGAGCTCACAGCGCCCCCTGCAGCCACACTTGATAACGTCTGGCGGACTCCATGTTCCTGCTCTGACTGTGTCGTCCAAGTGACTGAATGCTGGATATTACCCATGATCCTCTGCTTCCTGAATCAAAAGATCTGCACCAAACTCTGTTTAGAATTCTTCATGTTTTAAAAGTTTCAAATTGAATATTTGATTCATACAATATTTGGTGTTTATTATTCTCTGCTCATAACGAAGAGTTTAAAACCACCACCTTAACTCAAAGGCAAAAATCTGCCTTTGAACAGAAACAATAAAGTCACATTTATCAATAGACTGATAAATATATTTTTTTAATATAATTTTTTCCCATATCGTTCAGCCCTTGTTAGGTACGTTAGCATGCATGGGTCCCACAATGATCCTATAACTGAATTAACATGTCTCCTAATAACCTGCATGAAAACAGGACGGGTGTGCTGGGTGTATTTCATCTATAGGTGTACCTAATAAACTGGTATGTGTATATTTCAAATGAGGATTATATGAATATTTACATCTACCAAGGAGGTTATCATGACACTTGGTGGAAGGATGTATTATGAGTCAGGAAAGATTGTAAATTAGGTGTTTCCAGCTTCTTCTTTTTGTATTTCTCAGGGAACGATTTGTGGATCAGGAACTGATATCTATACGAGTCATGTGGTGCAGATCCAAATCAAAATCTGGATCCAGTGAATTAAACTGTGGTTTCATACAGGGACTGTTGGGCCTTGGTGAAGGTCTGAGACATTCTACTTTGATATATGAACCTCTTCAAAGTGTCAGCTGTGAGATCGAGGTCGACTCTATAGAGCACAACATTTCGACTCGTGCACTTTGAAATGTTTGCCCAGTGAATGATTTCTCCTGCCGCCCGAGCGGAGGAGCTTTCTCACCAAGACGACCGGGCAGATGTAGGAGGGCAGCAGCGTGTGGTCCCTCAGGCCTCCTCCATCACACTCGGGCTTCACATTAGACGCACACTTATTATGGAGCTGCAGAGAGGCAGAAGACAGAAGAGAGGTGGGTGTCATCCATCTGTGGGACTGAGGAGAGGAGGAGACGCTACCAGGATGGAGCTTCGCCCTTCAGGAGCTCGTTCTCCGGACAGGCTCAGACTGACTCATGGGATCAATGGTCAAAGGTTATCAGCTAGTTTGTGGTTATGTGTTTTTCACTGAGATGAGAATAAGGGAGAAAGTGTGTGAGGCTGCTTCAACAGCAACGTGAGTGCAAACTGCAAGTCAGTGGTGACATCTAGTGGACGTAAAGGAGTACTGAGCATTATCATGGATGAAGGTGTGAGAGACTGATCCCTGGAAAGACAAAAGATTTAAAGTTCTTCATGTTTATAAAGGAACGTTTCATTTTGATTAATTTGAAGTTAATATTTTGTAAAGTGAAGGAGCAGGAATGTGTGGGTCTACAGGGAATGTGCAGTACACTCACTTTGCAGTTTATTAGGGACACCAAGTTAAAGTACAGTATCCTAATGAATGTTCAGTTCTCCTGCACTTAGAGAGGTGATATTGTTTCCTTCATTAATAAACACGTGGTCGGCAAATAAATAGAAACTGTAAAGAAAATTCACAATAAGATCTCATCTTTATACTCACTGGGTTAAGGAGGTGCTTTATTTTCTTAAATTAGAAAAAATTAGACTGACTCTGATTGGTAAGGCTGTTTCTTTTGAGAAGTCCTGGAATCCCTTTTTGTCTTATGTCAATAAAACAAGCTGTCTGTTCGCTGTGAGCTTAGTACTGCCTTGCTGAACTTGTGTTTCTTTTCTTTTATTTATTTTCTTTTATTTATTTTCTTAATATTTTTATTTTTTATTCTTTTGTATTGATCGTATGCATCTATTTATTTATTCATTCATTTATTTTTAGTATTACTATTATATTGTTATTATTATTATTATTATGATGATTTAGGTCATCTATTCTTTTATTAATGTATTTACTTGCTTATTTATTTATCCTTTCTCTCTCTTCCTCTATCAACCCATCTTTTTTTGTTTTTCTTTTGTTTGTTTTCCTTTATTTTTCAACTATATGTGCTCATCTGTTGGGGCTAGGTGCCGGAGGGAGGGGGGTGGGGGGTTGGTATCTGTTCTGTGGTATGTTGAAATTACATCTGTAATTGTTATTGATGAAACAGTATTGTTTGTTTGTTAATTATGTAAAAAATTCAATAAACAGATTGTTAAAAAAAAAAAAAAAAAAAAAAAAAGATCTCATCTTAGTTTTGCCTTTTATCGCCGAGACACAACTGAATGCAAATTAAGATCATGTGAGATTTAGGTTTTAAATTCTGGTTAAATTTAACTTGTGAGAAACAACCTATCCTCTTGTCTCGGTCTGATCCTTAAAATGTCTCCATTTCTGTCTCAATGCACAAATGTCAATGTCAAATATTGAGATCCTCCACATTTCACATTTCCACACATGAGCCGACACAACATCTGAAATCTGTCTCAGAGAACAAATTTTGAAGAAACTTCCAAGAGGTAGAGAAGAGAGAAAAGAACAGTTATAATCAGTAAAAACTTTTCCTCTGGGCAGCGTCTGAATATAATAATCTTTAATGAAAAGAGGATTAATGTCTGGACTGTTTGATGTGTAGCTGCGTTCGTCTCATAAACTGACAACTGAGCGTACGTTTGTTTAAGACTATTCTCGTCTTTCTTCATCTGTTCATATTATGGCTTTAAACGTATTTTATATAAAGCTTGTGTGTGTGTGTGTGTGTGTGTGTGTGTGTGTGTGTGTGTGTGTGTGTGTGTGTGTGTGTGTGTGTGTGTGTGTGTGTGTGTGTGTGTGTCTGTGACTCACAGTGATCTGACACCAGACGCAGTGCAGGCCCGTCAGGCCCTGGTAACACTTGATGCTCCGGTGACAGCGGTCACACTTTGTGGGCGAGTTTCCCTCCATCCACACGTGCTGCATAGCCTGAAACACAAGAGATTCAACATTCTGCTCTAAAGGAACAATCCAATTTTATATATTTGTTATTTTCATGTTAATATGTTCATCTAGTTCTGCTCTTTACTCTTTGTTCACTTGCTTTTCCTTTGCTTCTTCTGCTTTTTTTTATCTCTAGGTATCCATCCATCCAATCCTCTAACAGTTAGAGTTTAACTGTCTCTCTATCTGACACATTTTTAATTTCTCTATCTTTCTATCTAATTCATCAATTCTCTATCTATTTATCCATCTATCTATCCATCCGTCTATATCTCTAGTTCTTCATTTCTCTCTCTGTCTATCTCTCAATCCACATATATTCAATTATTAATCTATCCATCCATTACGAAAAGCAGTTGTGTGAAAAAAGTGAAATATACATTTTAATGAATGTAACATTTAAATTATTACACGAGATGAAGAGATACAAGTTTCTGTTCTTCACCTCAAACTTCACTGCACTGAAATCTCAGAGGATTTAATTCTTGTGAAGTTTTAACAGGAATAAAAATACTTTTTTACTTAAATTTTCCAATTGTTCGAAACTACAAGGTTTAAAGCTGCAACTATATTTTTATAAAAATTTTTACTATTACTTATCTTTTCACAATTCATAGTTTTGGCCCCAAAAAAACCCACAAAGTTAAAGTTGAAAGTTTTGCCTGAGTAACTGTAGAAAATTTAAGATTTTCGAAATTTAAACTGATTTAAAACAAAGAAAATTCGCAAAGACACATTTTGAGAGACTGCAAATAACAAATGTTGGTTATTGTTTTTTAATAAAGGACTTAAACGTGCAGTCGGTTATTAGAATTGACTCGTTTCATTAACAATACTAAAAGAAAAGGAAATAACTGTGGGTTTGGGATGTGGTTGAGACTCTGAACGCTCTGCTCAGCATCATGTGACTCGAGCTGCAGAACTTTACTAATCACGTCACCGCTGACATGCAGAGGACGGTAACCAGATAAGAGACCTCGCGTGACCTTGCGTGACCTCACAGGCCATCCCATGATCCTCGCGGCTCCGTCAAACAGGAGCTAGAGCCAGTGGGAGCGTGTTCAACAGACTTGTGAGTGTTCCCGTGTCTTCACCCCCCCACCAAAGCAGCACTGTACTTCATGTGCTCATGGTTCAGGTCGGTACTCACGTTGGTGTTTCGGCGAGACTTGGCGTAGGTGCTGATGCAGGCGGCGATGTCCTTGGACACGCAGCGCTCGTGCACCGTGTACTTGCATACTGCAGGAAAAACAACAAGAGACAGCGCTTTATATCTGACTTAAATCCTAAACTTGTTACTAGTTTCTCTCTCATCTTAACAACCAGAAGTAAAAACACAGATTTGACTGGAATTGAATAAAAGACTTTATCGCATTACACATGGTTTCAGACAATAAGGGAGTACTTTGATTCCGCGGTGACAAAGACGCCGACCTCAGGAGCTGCTCCCTGGCAGAATCCAATCAGTAATGGAATTACTCATAATGGGATTGCTAATGTCTTTATAATGACGACTGTGGGGACGTCGTTTTGAAAAACAACGTCCACTCAGAGGCACTCAGGCCCGACACTTAAACTCGAGTCAGATGCAGAGAGAGCAAATGAACAGCAGAGAACGAGGGAGGGAGGGAGAGAGAGATGATGAGGACTAGGGTTGCAAAATTCCGGGAATATTCAAAGTTGGAAACTTTCCATGGGAATTAACGGGAATTAACGGGAATATACAGGAATTAACGGGAATTAACGGGAATAAACTGGAAATGTTGTGGGTAATTTATACTAACTGTATTAACCTTGTCATATACAGACATAAATATAAACATTTTGTTTTGTCATAGTCTGATTTGAGCCCTGAGGAAACTTTGGGCACTTGACTATATGCTTCTGCATCGTTGTGTCATTCTTAACATAGGTCTTTGCACAGTGTTTGCAAATGTCCACAGCCTTTCCTTCTACATTGGATGGGGTGAAATGTCTCCACACATGAGATAGTGCACGTGGCATTGTTCTGTAGAATAAGATGAGAAAAAAGTTTGTAAAAAAACGTTAATGCAATGCCAGAGATATAAATAGTTAGCCAAACAATTGGAATAGTCTGTAAACATATTTTACAATTGCATTCCATACATCTTTAAAATAGAGTTTTGAATTATGTTTTTATTGCTCAGCGTTTAATTTGCGTATTATTATTTTTTTTAAAAATTCCCAAAATTCCCGAGCTAAATTCCCATGGAAAGTTTCCGGAAAGTTTCCGGAAATTTACCTGAAATTTACCGGAAACTTTCCGCCCCTTTGCAACCCTAATGAGGACAGGACAGAGACGGAGGGAGGAGGACGGCAGAGGACGATGGGAGTGGAGGAGGTGGTCGAGCTCGGACTCACAGGAGCAGCAGAGACCCTGCTTGCGGACCCCCAGCAGCATGGTGTGGCAGTAGTTACAGTACGCCGGCTTGTTGAAGTGCTTCAGACGCCAGACGTGCTGCCCGTCCTCCTGCACGTTCTGAGGACACACACACAGACAAACACACCTGAACCTCCACTACAGCACCAACCTGCAAAACACAGATGTTTGCAATCGCAACCGACATTAAAGTGCTTCTACCGCGAGAATACAGCAAATATTACTGCTAATAAACAACAGGAAATATAAAGGTATCTATTATGAGGGGAGAGATGCAGATAAGTAGATTTTAGCTGTGAAATACAATAGAGATGTATCAGGCGTCAGATAAAGTGCAGCCTCTGTGGTTTCTCTATTTTTCCAGATGATCCAACAGCAGATCGATCAGACTGGGATCTGTGGTTTTTGGTCGAGAGATGAAACTTTTCATTTCCGAGCAATACTTGCAGTGTGGCAGGAAGCATTATCCTTGAAGAGGCTACAGGGGCTTTCTCTGCCATGTGCTTGGTTTGCAGCTGCGTTGTGGTGCACGTTTGGTTCTTGGTCGTCCAAGAACCAAACTGATTGATCTCACGTCTTCACAGGGGCCGGGACAAGATAATCAGTAATTCACTTCAACTCGTGGGTTTTAAATTTCCACGAGTAAGACCTCAGATCTTGTTTTAGAATAAAAGATGAACGGTGAAGGATTAGAATGAGATAAAAGCAGCGTGTTTGCACTAAGGGGTTGTGAGCGTCTCCTGCTGAACTCAAACAATCTCAACTTCAATACAAAATACACACAACACACACACACACACACACACACACACACACACACACACACACACACACACACACACACACACACACACACACACACACACACACACACACACACACACACACACACACACACACACACACACACACACACACACACACACACACACACACACACACACACACACACACACACACACACACAGATCTGTACCGTATCCATGCCCAGCAGGACCAGTAGAGGGATGGTGGTGAGGCCTCCTCGGATCCACTCCTCCAGCGTCACCGTCCCGTCTCGGTCGTAGTCGATTTCTTCCATCATCTCCTTCAGAATCTAAAGTGACAAAAAAATGTAAAGTCTGTTTTAATTGTAGCTTTTACTGTAAATTCTCTCATTTTCAGTTAAGAAAAAACAAAAAACAACGGCTGCAGATGGAAATGAGCGTTTCTGCTGGTACAACAAATGTATTGTGCTTATAAATACACTTTTATAAATAGAGAAACACGTGCATTTTATAATATGATGCAGTTTAACAGTAGAGGAAATTATCTGCTCAGCCCAAGACTGATAGTTTGAAATGGTGAAATAGAAAAATTAACACCAGAAAAATGTGTAGAAATATTGTTTTTACTTTCTAATTTCTTTTGCTTTGGTTGTAGATTTTGGTGCAAAAAAGCAAACCAGTGTTTTCACAGAGAGCAGGTGTCTGTGTGTGTCTCTGTAACTCATCAGACTTTGAGTGTGTGTGTGCGTGTGTGTGTGTTTGTTCCCTCACCGGTCGCAGCTCCATTGAATCCCACTCCAGATATTCGGCCACATGCACCATCTGATTGATGATGCGATCCAACTCCTGCGAAAAGACAGAAACCATAAAGAAGATGAGAACCAGCTCTGAGACCTTCTCAACACGACGGAGGTGAGAGAATAGTCCAGGCAAAGTAGCATTTTCCGACCGACTAATTGTAAAATAATTTTTTTCAGCATAGATCATTTCTATGAGGTGTCCAGAACAACATACTAAAAGTCCTAAGAAATCCTAGTTGAGGAAATATGTTTAATTCTCATCAATGTGTGCCAATAAGGCCCGGCAACAATACACCCCAAAAGGGCTATTTTTTTCCTTTACTCCTATCAAAATAAAACTTTACACAATGAAAGTAACCATGAAACGTAACATTTTTTGTATTACAAGTTTCTTTGAAAATGAATTTGAATATGCAAATGAGCTATACACTAATCGACTATGCCCCAAATACACCCAAATAGGCTTAATTTGTTCCTTTACTCCTACCACAATAAAACTTTACATAGTAAAAGTATTTATGAAAATTAACTTTTTTTGTATTACAAGTTTCTTTTGAAATTAATTTGACAAGCACATGAGCTGGGTGTATTTTGGGCATATTCGATTCAGTGTATAGCTCACTTGCATATTAAAATTAATTTTCAAAGAAACTTGTAATACAAAAAATGTTACGTTTCATGGTTTCTTTCATTGTGTAAAGTTTCATTTTGATTGGAGTAAACGAAAAAAATAGCCTTTTTGGGCTGTATTGTTGCCGGCCTTATTAGCACACTTTGATGAGAATTAAACATATTCCCTCAACTAGGATTTATTAGGACTTTTAGTATGTTGTTCTGGACACCTCATAGAAATGATCTATGCTGAAAAAAATTATTTTACAATTACTTCTATTTTCGGCTCCAAAATGGGTTACTTTGCCTGGACTAGAAGTGAAACGTCTCCGAGTTAAACTCAGCGTCAGAGGAGTGAATTTTAAAGTGTAACAAAGCTTTTGTGTGTTGTTGTGTGATCCCGTCAGCACATGACACAACAGAACCCTCACAAATGATCGCATGTCCACACAGCTGCTGCCTTCGAGACTCTTCTCTTAGAGACGCATGTGTGCAAAGGTCAAAAGGCCGAGAGCGGGAAAGAGAGCGAGCACTCACCGAGCTGTCCAGGACCCCGTTGCCGTCGGTGTCGTACAGCCGGAACATGACTAGAGGGAAACGGGAGAACAGAGATCCCATGATGACTCAGATTCTGTCAGATAATAAGTGGCTCTCTGGAGCTGCTGTCACATTTGCTCTTGGCCTCCCTCCAGACGACGCGGGGGGTTAACGGGGATCAGTTAGCAGAGATTAGCCCGAGACTCTAAAGAAGTCACTTGGGAGCAGCTGGGTTACAGCGTGTCACGGACCTGCCCGGTGTGGGAGGTGTATCTGAGGCCCTGGGGAGGAGGAGGAGCAGGATGGAACAGCCGGATTCCTCCTGCTGTCACCCTGAGTGACGTGTCCCTGAGAGCTGCACTAAAGAAGCCGGAGCGTAAACACACACTAACCGACCCCCCGACCCCGTCCCCTGTCACTCACACTCCAGCTTGTCCTCCGGCGTCCCCCTCTCCAGCAGAGACAGGTAGCAGACGATGTCCTTGAGGAAGACCACCTGGGGGGACGGCAGGGAGGCGGAGCCGGTCTGGGGTGAGGGGCTCCTCCGCAGAGAGAAGAGCTTCTCAGAGTGACTCCTCTCTGTTGGAGGACCACACAACGTCTTCAGAGACACTCACACAACACACACATGTTATACACTCAAGGAATTCCCTCAAGGTGTTCTAGAGATATTTGTTGGCAACCCCCGAAAATAATAGTTTGTGAGGTCACAGTGACCTTGATCTTTGACCTTTTGACTCCAAAATCGAATCAGTTCATCTGTGAGTCCAAGTCAACGTTTGTACCGACTTTGAACACATTTTCTTTTGGTGCTTTTGAGATATTGTGTTCACAAGTATTGAACAGACAAAAATCTACCACAGCCATTTTCAATGCTTGTAAATTCACATGTCATTGGAAGGATTGTACATCCATTCTGTAAATACAAATTCATTCTTTATCTGTGTATTTGTCTTAATATTATCGTTCAGTTGTTCTATTACGTCTGTAACCAAGGTTATTCTTTCACTTGGCGTTTGTTTGTTAACAGACCTGGTGATAGTTTGGGGGACACTGGCGACCTGGCGGCTCCAGCGTTGGGCGTCAGGACGTTGCTGCTGCTGCCCTCCGGGGCCTTCACATGGCCGCAGGGCGATCGCTGGGGGCCGCCGGGCGTGTGGCCCCCGGACGTGTGGCCCCCGGACGTGTGGCCCCCGGACGTGTGGCCCCCGGCCCCTGAACGCTGCGAGGAGGAGCGGGAGGAACACGGCGAGGTGGTGGCGCCCGAGCCGGTGGTGCTCACCAGGCCGGAATGCTCGGGCGTGTGGCGGCCCATCGCACACAGGATGCTTTTCCCGTTCATACCTGTAGGGGACGCCACCACCGAAACAGAGCGAGCCGAAAGAGAAAAAAGAAAGAGAGAAATCAGTGGAGGAACAGTGGAGGATGAGGAGAAGAACAAAACAGGGAAATAATGTTAAACTTCACAACAACAACAACCCAAATACAAAAATAACAGGAAGCATAGAGGGACAGGAAGCTGCGAAAATAAAAACACGGCGTTAAAACCGTCCACAAATATTCACAAAGCGTCAAGTCACCGTTTCTCGACTGAACCACAACAACACAACGAGAACACAACAAGCACCAGGGGAGCAGGAGGCCACAGCCAGCAGGGAACTGGTCCCATTGAGCTCTGCACTGGTACCTGTGATGGGAGCACAGGCCACTTCGGTGTGAAGAGAGATGCCTGCGTCGATGGAACAGGCCTCTGGGGGGGGGGGGGGGGGGGTCACACAGGGTGTCAGGGCAAAGGAGAAAAGGAGGAGACGGCAGCGGGACGCGGGAAGAAAGACGTGAACATCAGAGAATAAAAGGATCATCTGTGGTTGAGGTCAACTCTAGTTTAACCCTCTCACACGAGCAGATGTTTACATTGATATCAATGGACACAACAGAGGCGTCTGTTATTCAGAATGTTACAGGAGAGAAGTTCTGTCAGAGCAGAAAGACGAACATCACATGAAGTCAAACATTAAGTTTCTACATTAAGGTAGAAAATACCCCAGGGGCAATAATCAATAATCTGGTTGGTTGCTTCTTTAGTCGTCCAGGCCTCGTCTCTGTGTTCAGCAGCTGAGACATGAGATAACAGGACGCTGCAGTCTGGTAGGTCACATTATTCAGGATCGCCACCAGGGGGCAGTGCAGCTCTTTGTTATTTTGTTTTCAATGTTTTCGTCACATGATTTTCTGATGAACTGACTGAATCAATCAATGCTAAATAAATTAATGGAACATTAACAGCCAACTATGATAGACTGAAGACTATTTTCATAGTTAATTGGTTGATAAGGTCATTTTTAAATACAAACATTTAAAATGCTCAGATTTTAGCTTTTTAAATGTGAACAATTACAGTCAATATATTTGAGTTTGGGACTGATGGTGGTTACAAACTTGAAATCTCTCAAATGAAAAACGTATTTTTCATTTTGTAAAAATGATTTGTGCAGAAAACATTTTACAAATCATTCGTCACATTGATAAGCAACGGAAATAATTGTGAATTGTAGACGATTAAAAGTGCATCTGTGGTTCATGGGCTGAAGTTGAGGTTTTAGGACAAACACCCACTTTATATACGTCCACACGTTTTTTCCTGTCGTTAAATTGTTCGTCTATACATCGGCTGTGTTTCACATTGTTGATCTATAAACACTTTATTTATTATTTATTTATTCTTTCCTGATTATGACTCATTTCCCCACAAATACACAATGTTTAAGTTTAAGTCTCAGCTACGATAGTTAACAGTTTCCCATCATACTTGCAATTTAATTTATTTAATTATCTAATTATTTAATTGTATTGTTCAGTTGTTCTACTACTTACTATTTATTTGCTTATTTGACTGTTTACTTTTTCTTTTTGCTCATTGTTGTTTTTTGTTTCTTACTTTGTTGTTTTGCTCTTTCTTTTGTTCTTGTTGCATTGTGCCTGCGCTGCTGATGTAAAACCCTCAAATTTCCCCACTGTGGGACTAATAAAGGATTCTATCTATCTATCTATCTGGCAGCACTGTGACGACCCGGAAGCTACGAGCTAAGCTAACTACCCAGAGTTCCACGGTGTCGCTCACACTCAGACGTTCTTGTGGCCTCCTCGCAGAAATACATTTCTGATTCCACCGTCCATCTGTGTGCTCAGCTGCTCTGTGGAGCAGATTCTGGTGCCGGCGGCCCACGCATCACCCGCTCGGTTTACACCCGGCACTCAGAGCGCGGTGCCGGAGACGACCTGAACCAACGCCGTCGCTACGAGAACTCTCTAAACACCTGAGGAGATTCCTGCCTGAGTCTCTGAGTCATTCTGGTTCTGTAGCAGGAATAAAACAAGTCACTATAGGAGGTCTATTAAATGAGGACCACAAGGCGCCTACCCAGTAAGCTGGTGCCGGCTCGAGTGGGATCGGGGGAGCAGCCTCCCGTCTTTCTCTTGAAGGAGGTGAAGAGGTGCTGACACAGCTCCTCTGGGATGTCGTTCTCCAGGTAGGTGGCCATGAAGAGCTGGAAGCCCTCATAGTCGATGGGCTGTGTGGGAGACGTGCGAGAGAGGAACGAGGTTAACACATTTCCCGCTGATGCACAGTCGGTTTCTCACGATGGACGAAGATGTGATGATGACGCTGATCGGCCCTGAAATGAAAATCTGCAGCTTTGATAAGTTGTCGTGGAAAGTATGAAACAGCTTTTCTGCTGCAGGAATCAAAGGAGGTAAAATCCCACATCATCTTCTTCATTTACCTCCATCAACCCCCCACACTTCCCTCCCACAGCCATGTGGTGGGTGCTTATAAAAGCACTGAACTCAGGACCCCCCCGCCCCCCCCTGGGCATGGGACCATCTGTGAGACGGGGTTATGTCATGTTAGTGACAGGATGTTCATGCAGTCTGCCGACACAGACACCACACAGCATGCAGGCCGCCGGGCGGAGGCTTACTTGGCTGAGAACGTCTTGCTTCTGTTAAACAGTTCAGAACGAGGAAGAGGAGAGGAAGGAGGAAGAGGAAAAGAAGGAAGGCCAGAAGGAAGAACAGCGAGGGAGGAGTGGGTAGAAGAAGAGAAGGGGTTAGCGTCTCTGTTGGAGGTGAAGATGATGATTGTGGAGAGTATGTAGTTTTCTGTAGTTTTATGATGTGATAATTAGGTTTTGGTCGACGTATAAACTGAACACGTGACTCTCATCTCTTCATCTCTTCTTCATCCATCCATCATCTTCATCGTTTGTCCTTTGAGGGTCAGAGGGAAGGGTTTGGGGGGGGGTTATTTTGTGTTGGTGGTTTTCATTCCCATTTCTCCACCACCTGAAGTCCCGAGTATGTCAACTCAGCCCCGGGGGTCTCGGCCCATCGGCTCAACAAGTTCAGCTCTCGCCTCTCAGTTAATAAATCCAAAATGTTTGGGCCAGAAAGTGACGAGTGACGACCATGACCTTTGACCTGCTTCTGTCAGACGGCTCTAAACACGACTGCACCTTAAAAAACATTAATTCGATTTTAAGAGGGATAGATTTCCTCCCAGTTTAAAGCAACACTGCAGCGTCTGACCTTAAACCAGCAGCTTGATTGAAATGAATTTGATGCTTTGATGAACACTTGAACAGAATGAAAGCTCACGTGTGGCTGCAGGGGGCGCTGTGACACAGTGCTGAATTAAACAGATGAGGTTAAGTAAACGCTCATGAGCTAAGCAAACATAATAAAGCTGCTCCAACGGGTCTGAATAAACCCTCGGACCAAAATAGGAGAGTGAAGCTGATCCCGTCCGGACGTTGAGGAAATATGCTTCTAACACGGAGCGGCTCAGAGGAGCTGCAGTAAGTGACGTCCATCACAGACCAGCATGATGAGGACCACCACCCCCACCCCCCCCCACCCCCCTCAGCCCAGGAGCCTGAAACCATCACTCATCACCATCTCTCTCCTTATTTGGCCAAACGAACCACAAGGCTTTAATTTGCTGTGCACGGCAGCCTCACACGCTGCAGATGGAGCGAATGATAAAATGCTTCTCATAGTTTGATGCATTGCCCTGATTTGCTGAAACCACGCTCCCAAAAAATGCATTTTTGGAAATTCTCCTGCCTTTGGAAAACACGTTTCCCCCAGAGCGTAGATCACGATTATATTCCCAGAGAGCCGGCTCACGTTCGAGGCTGCCAGCCTGTAAACATCTCCCCGGGGCGGCCATGACACGTCTACATGGTCCGTTTCATCTGTTTTTGTATTATTAATATTTATGTTTGTCGGCAGATGTCAGGAGGGTTTGAACGACTTTCTTTTGGAATAAAAGTTTTGGGGGTTTCCTGCTCCGTCTGGATCTCGTGTAGCTGTTGAGCTCGCTGTACTTCTATTTATGTGCAAGTTCACTGGGAGCGATGCTAAACCATTGAATTCCTTGGACGCACAGTAAATAAAGCAAATTCTGATTCTTCTTCATAAGCTGCTGTTTTCAAGTCAGAAAGTTGCATTGTGTTTTAAATTAATACATTTGTGTGGATGCAGCCGCAGAGAAACAAATCTACTTGTGTTCTCTAGGACAAAATAAGAGGTTTTAACGTGAAAGCTGCAAAAACAGAGATAAATGACGTGGAGCTAGATGTAAAGTCTCTGGGTGAAGGGAAACTCTGGGACCAAAGCTCAGTCTCTGTTCTTCGTCACTCATTAACCCCTGATGAAGTGCGTCTGCTGACCGATCAGAGGAGGAAACCCAACGCTTCCGACGGCTCAACGTGTCGCTCGCTTCTCATCTCTTGTCCTGAATCATCTCGTCCCAAGTCACTTCAGACGAGGCAGCGCTGCACTTAGGCTCCGAATCAGATTAAGTTAAGGTTCAGAGCCGAGGAGGAAATGGAGGTCAGAGCCTTTTTCAGTCAGAGTAGATTCCAGTGCAGCACAAAGGAGAGCGTGGAGTCATTAGCACTCACACACACGCTGATGAATGTGAGCAGGGCGGTGGAGGTCAACATGGCGCCGACAGACAGTGTGCTCTCAGAAAGCTCATGAACGTTAATTCTGTGGCGCCAAATGTCCAGCCGGGTGAGGAGACGCTTACAGCAAAGAGGTGATAATTTAGAGCAAGGAAGAGGAGGAAGAGGTGGAAGAGGAGGAAGAGGAGGAAGAAGAGGAAGAGGGAACGAGGACGAGACGGGAGGAAGAAAAGAAAATGTAAAGATGACAGAGATAAGAAGAGAAAGACGTTTCACATTATTTACATCTACTCAGTAAACTGTGTAAATCTGGTTGATGTTTTAAGTGAAAGTAAAAGTTAAAAACCGACATTTCCCACTCGCACTGGAAACCATTGACCAATCACAACAGAGTGGAGCAGCTGGCCAATCAGAAGGGAGAAGGGAGGGCGAGTGTCTTAAAGAGACAGGAACTAAAAACCAAGTGTTTGAGACAGAGGCTGAAGAGAGGAGCTGCAGCAATGGACAGAAATGTTTTCTGAATATTAGAGCATGAAAACATTATAACACTGATTGAAATTATTAAACTGAATATGAGCAGAATACGTCTCCTTTAAAGATGTAAAATTAAAAATCACCATTCATGACTCTACTGCATGTTTTTCTGCAGCATATATTTGTTTTATAGTTCCAACATCCCAACAAACCATTTCTCCGTCATGAACCGTAACAGGAAGCTGAAGGAGAAGCTCACGGATCTAATGAGCGAGGTCGTCATGTAAACAAACTGATAACGAGTCAGGTTCAAGAGATTCAGATCGGTTCACATTTAACTTTATCATCCACAGCTTCCGAGGATTCCTACATAATCTGAGGCCGTTGATAAATTGAGAGATAAATACTTTATTGATCCCGAGGGAAATTTCGTGCCGTGGCTCCGAGGACAAACACGTCCTCCCTTCATCGGTCACCTCAGAGTCTTGTGAACGCAGGCGACCGAACAGGCGATGTTCACATAAAGAGTGTGAACGCAAAAACTAGAAGAGTTGAGGTGAGAGCTCAGAGTTTTTATAATGAATGTTTTAAATATTTATCTGCCTGTCGCACCTGATCCTTTTGCTTTGCTCTTCACTTCACAACTCAGAGATGGGTCCTTGAGATGTTTATGTTTTAAACTATTCCTCACGAGCAGGTTGACAAAAAACAAAGCAGAAAGACCAGAAGCAAAATGAAAATTGTATCTGTTCATCTACATCCTTGAATGTTTCCCACAGCAAGTGAACCACAGGCTCGACAGGAAATCCAGAAGACGGAGAAAGAGTCGAAAACTCAGAGAAAGTGTTAAAAAAAAGTGTTTATCTGTGATCAGCTGACACAGTTGATGCGTCTCCATCACAGCCTTCATTTAAAAACAGGAGCCATTACTCAGCAGTTCTGAGAGAGAGAGAGGGGTTAGAGAGAGAGAGAGAGAGAGAGAGAGAGAGAGAGAGAGAGAGAGAGAGAGAGAGAGAGAGAGAGAGAGAGAGAGAGAGAGAGAGAGAGAGAGAGAGAGAGAGAGAGAGAGAGAGAGAGAGAGAGAGAGAGAGAGAACATCGACCAGGATGTGATAAAAGAAATGAAGAGTGATAAAGTGTCACACTCACGTGCTCTGGGTTGTATTTGGAAAGAACTCCGTCACCGTGGAACTCGTCCAGAACGTCCTTCAGCTTCTTGCTTGAGTCTGAAAACAAGAAAACAATTATTTTAATTACAGCATTTCTGAAAACTTTCCTCCATCACAGAGAAAACTTAAGCTTGACCATCCATTACAATATTAAAAACTAGAATTAAGTAAAAGGGAGTAAAAGTACATTTCAAGTAAATGTCACCCTCTATTGCTTGACATATTACTTAACAATGCTCAAAGTGTTTCTCTCACTTAAGGTTGTTTAAATAATTAAATACTGGAAGAACTAAAGGAGGAATGTCCAAACTAAATTAAACAAAATCCATTTTACCAAAAACTAAACTGGTTTTGATGCTGAAAATGTAAAGAAAATCAAAAAGTGAACTTGTCCCATGTTCCCACATATGTAATTTTTCTTCTTTTGAAAACTTATTTCTGCCTTCCACATAAATTGAGATGAAGTAATTGTTGCTGTTCGGCAACATGATAGAGGATCAATATTTCGGCTCCAGGAACAAACAGCTCGATGAACAAAGACCAGAACCGTCTCAGCGTTTTCAATCCATTATTTTAAATTGTAAGTTAGTGGTTTCTAACAAAAAGAGAAAATATCAATATATCAAATATCGTAAATCCATCTCTGACGATACATATCTCAAACTTAACCGCCACTCAAACCCCATCACGAAACTCGTGAAACAAAACAAAACAAACTGAATAAATTATGAGGCCGTCGCCATGTGGCCACCAGGAGACAGACCACTTCCTGGATAGACTCTGTGGGTGGAGCCTCAGGCTGCAGGAGGTGGGGCCACATTCACTCTCAAAACGTTTTGCAGCGTTTCCAGGTTGATTGACATGTTTGCTTTAAAACTGTGTAAACAACAAGGTAGTGGCTCAGATTTTACTTTTAAAACAACGTGCATCTCTTGACTAATAATAACGTCTAGAAAACTAGAAAAGACATTAACGTGATGATTTGCGCTTGTTGTAAAATTTTGACACAAATGTCATGTCCCCACAATCACAACTACAGGCAGATCACAACAATGAACTGATGTTATCAGCAGTTTTTAGGCGGTCGCATCTCAACTCAGGGCCCATGGCCTGCTTGACCCCCCCCCCCCCAAACACACACACTGACGTGTGCACACAGACCTCATTTCACCATCGTGTCATAATGAACTGCAGACGACGCCTCATTATTTTTAGTGCTCAGCAGCTTTGCAGCCTGTAAAAGCTTTTTCTATTTCTGTCCTGCAGCATGTCCACAGAGACAGAGGGAGACAGACACAGAGACAAGCAGACAGAGGGAGATAGAGATACAGACAGAGAGACAGACAGACAGACAGAGAGTGCGTAATCTCAGGTGAGAAGAGAAACATGGTCAGAGATCATCTGGTAACAGGACAGTCCAGTTCATTGCATTAACGACTGACTTATTATTATAACTTATTATTATTATTTCCATGGATTTTGGGGTTACCACATTTTATTTAGTTCAAATCAAATATTAAAATATGATATTTTTCATCTGATAAACTGATCAAATCTTCAGATCAATACAAACCTAACTCAGTTTAATTCATTGATTTCTGTGGAATCGTTTTAGCTCCGACTGATCAATGATCATTTTCACTCTCAATTCATCAGCTGATTATTTTCTGTTAATTAATTGATTATTTAATTTCGTTTCAAGCTCATAACAAAGGAAATCATCACGTCCTGAAAACTGAGAAGCTACAACCGGTAAATGTTTTTCAAAAATGTGATTAATCAAGGAAGTGATTGATTAGTGAATGAATAATTTCAGTTCTATTGGATTTGATTTGGTTTATTAAAGACACTGACAGCCTGATGGTGTCTGTTCCCTCTGCAGAGAAGCAGAGTCAGTTTCCTTCATTAAGCCTTCGATCGATCGGCTGCTGATACACATCCCCTCCTCACCGGGCTGAACACGAGAGCTTCCCGGCAGCAGGGGCCTTCCCAGCCAGCACATTCATCACGTTTCGATTAGAGTCCCTCTCCAGAGAAGCCTGACTCATAAACTCAAAACGCCGCTCGACCACAGCGGCAGCAGCGAGCGTTTCTGTGTCGTCTCCTCTGAGCGATGTGGTGTCACCTGACGTGTCAGTGGCTGCAGGGAACCACACACAGACACCTCCTTAAAGCACATTAATAACAGGAGCATTAAGAACTAGGGATCACTGGTCGTACGCCTCCAGCAACCAGAGCAGCTTCTCTTCAGACTCAAATGAGGTCGCTGTGACCTTTAACCTCTGAAACCTGATAATAATGCATTTGAATAAATTACCTAAAGACAGAATTAGGATACAAGATATAAAATAAAAGAGGCTAAAGCATGTTTTGTGAGACCTCGACCTTCGACCTCTGACCACGTGATTCAGTTCATCTGCGAGTGTAACTGAATATTTCTGCCTCGTTTAAAAGGGACAATTTCAAGTCAGTATTAAGATAATTTTTCACAAGGCAAAGAAAAGGGTTTTGTGAGGTCACAGTGACCTTCACCTTTGACCCTATAGATTTCAGAGTTCACCTACAAGACGAAGGACCACAAGCAGTTAATCAGTAGGTTGTTATTCTGATCTCGTTATACCTGACATCAAGTCTCTTCCCTCTATTATCGGCTAATATTCATGTGATTTTTGACAGTTTATTTTAATTCCATCTATTTATAGTTTTTAAGCAGAATAAAATGTATAATTTAATGACATGGGTTTTATTATTGATAATAGACAGTAGATAATAAATGACAATATGTTAAATGAGGATATATCTTCACATTATAACAGCAGATAAAACAGCTGTACCCAGATGGATCATTAATGCTCAAATGGGGGATTTGAAATAATCGGACAAATATCCACGTGTGAGCAGAGTTATGAAATATTTGCCGCAGGCGACAGCGAAACAAAAATCCGACATTTTCCCAGTTTACCTCTTGATCTGCTCTTTTCTCTTCGGTACGCTGACGTGTGCTAATGATCAGGTCGTGGAAATCGTGGATTTTTGGTTTTGGCCTCAGGTTAACAGGTAATAAAATTAAAACTATAAATCACAGATCAACTTGTGTGATGCAGGATTCACAGGCTGGAGCCGCCTGGTTGGAAAATAGAGCAGTTGAGGGTTATTTTTAATTGAAGCACCTCAGTTCTCTTTGTAAACAGCTTCTCTCAATGTCAGAGACCCGGGCAGTTAATTCAATTGTTGCCTAATTGTTTCTGAAGGACCCATGAGAGGAGCTGAAGGTGAACGCTGAAGAGGACTGAGCTTTAGAAAAGATAAGACGGCACAATAATACGCCTCCGGCACATCCGCACCAGCGCCCTTATCACCAAAGAATCTTCTCGTCTTTTCAAGTGGACGTCTTCGTCTTCCGCGTGTACCGCTCCTCTTCTCCATCCTGACATATTTGCATTCTTCCAGTTTCACCTGCGTCACGTTGTTTGGGTAAATTTGCTGCAGTTTTCTCACGTGGAGTTTAGTAGTTTCTGGTCAGTGACCTTCCATTCCACCAGAGAATAAACAGCTGTGACTTTAATCGTCACAAAGGTCTGTAAATATAATGGTTTCTGCACGACCGAGCGATTCCTCAACAGACTCGCTTGTGTGTGACAGCGACGCTCTACTCATCACCCACAACGACAGACACGAAAACCAGAGGACAGACGCTCTTTTGACTAACAAATGTGGTTTCTAGAGAGAGAGGAGAGTCGTCCAGCAGGAAAACACGAGGGTCATTGAGAGGAACAAACGAACACATGGAGGAATAACGTGACGACAAACATCCAGACTGAAATCCTGCTCAAACATTATTTCCCTTAAGAGAAAGTTTAAAAATCAAAAGGGCAATGATGTGAAATAGGTGGATGATTCAACATATCTCTAAACCAAAAGGTTAAGAGTGGATGAACCTGGTTGCCTGACAGCTTTGTTAGGATTCGTGCCAGATTAACCGCTGAGCGTGCATAATGCAAATGTGGGTTTTACAGACGAGGTGTTTCAGGATCTCCAGTCTTTTCTGTGGGAGGAGAGAAGCTTCCTCTACCAGAGACCTGGAGCTCTTTAACTTTGCAGAACTTTTACAGCCTGATGAAACCTCTAAAACACACACATCATATGTCTACGTTAAAGGTTTGCATGGGGCCTATACCCTCTGACATGAACACCACATTATTTGGTTGTGCAAATGAAAATAAACTCTTCAATCATTCACATCGGACCCTGTGGGTACTTACACTCGCTGTACTGCTGCAGCTGGTTGAACTCCGCTGGGCTCAGACACACCCAGCTCCCGTCTCCCATGCTGCCTGAAGCCAGGGGCTCTGCAGGGATCTGTGTCGGCTCTCGGTGCTGCTGGGGGAACCGCTGGTTATCCCTGGGTCAAGCTGTGTGATGGGACTGAGGCCAAGAGGCTGTGGGACGACATCTCGGCCTCGAGTTAAAAAAAAACAAGGCCCCGTGAGAAGAGGTGGAAGAAGAAACCAGGTCCCAGTTCAGGTCTTGAATATTACTGAGGGGATCCAAATATTCCAAATATTGATATATGTATATATATCTGAGTTATAACGAAGGACTCCTCATGACTCGGAGGTTGGAAGGTTTCTTCTTTGGTGACCTGGAGAAGAGAGAGAGAGCGAGAGAAAGAAAACAGCAGAGCATAAATGAAAGTGATTTTATCATCCTCTGCACAATGTCAACAATTTAAAATAAATGAAAAGGTTTATATCAACACGCTGAGGAGAAAAATCGGTGACATCATAAAGTCATTTAAAAAGACAGAAGCAGGTGGAGAAGTCATGTTTCAGTCTGTATTTATATTATTATTCTTTTATTTATGTCACATTTAAATTCCACAGGCGACAGGCTCTTTAAAACTGAAACAACACAGATCAAAGTGAGTGGAGAATCTATTGTAATAGATTCAAATGATGGAGAACATCTGTTATTATCATATTGGACTTTTTTTATATCTGATTTCAGGAAAATTGCTCAAATGAAAAATGAACTGCAAAGAAATGTGAGTTCGACCGAAGCAAGTGAGAGTTATTTTCACAGTTTACATTGAACTAGTTGACAGGTGAATATAAACCTTGAGAAAGTGCAGCTGCTTCACGTCTGAATGAAACACAGACGTCTCTAATGTTGGAAGCTTTTCTGACAACGTCCAAATGTTTTTTAATAATAAAAAAGGAGACGTTCCACATCCAGTTCAGGAGAAACAGACGGAAGCTAGTCTGTGTTGTTCAGGTGTGAATGGAGAACGCTTGTGTTTGTGTGAAGCTGAGATGAGAGGCCTCACTACACACGTACTCCAAGAGAGACAAGATAAAAGCATGGGTGACTAGCTCCACTTCACCGAGGGAATAACTACAGATTATTTTTAGAAACGCTCTCCACTGAAAACATTGTTTTCATTTATTCTTCAAAGCTCTAAACATCAAACTTGTGATTCTGTTCCATGTGAATCAGTCAAATCAAAATAAACTGCTTGGATGTGTTTAGTTCAGGAGGGAGTCAATGTTTAGGTCTTTAAAAAGTACCCACTCCTGGTCTACAGGACTCACTCCTGGACCACAGGACTCACTCCTGGACCACAGGACTGACTCCTGGACTACAGTACTCACTCCTGGACCACATGTCTCACTCCTGGACTACAGTACTCAACCCTGGACCACAGTACTCAACCCCGGACCACAGGACTCACTCCTGGACTAAGTACACACTCCTGGGCCACAGGACTGACTCACTCCTGGACTACAGGACTCACTCCTGGACCACAAGACTCCCTCCTGGACCACAGGACTTACTCCTGGTCTAATGGACTCACTCCTGGACCACAATACTCACTCCTGGACCACAGGACTAACTCCTGGTCTTATGGACTCACTCCTGGATCACAAGACTCCCTCCTGGACCACAGGACTAACTCCTGGTCTAATGGACTCACTCCTGGACCACAACACTAACCACTGCTGGACCACAGGACTCACTCCTGGACCACAGTACTCACTCCTGGACCACAGGACTCACTCCTGGACCACAACACTAACCACTGCTGGACCACAGGACTCACTCCTGGACCACAGGGATCACTCCTGGACCACAGGACTCATTCCTGGACCACAGGACTCATTCCTGGACCACAGGACTCAACCCTGGACCACAGGGATCACTCCTGGACCACAGGACTCACTCCTGGACCACATGCCTCACTCCTGGACCACAGTACTCACTCCTGAACCACATGACTCACTCCTGGACCACATGACTCTCTCCTGGACCACAGGACTCGCTCCTGGACCACAGGACTCGCTCCTGGACCACAGGACTCACTCCTGGACCACAGGACTCACTCCTGGACCTCAGGACTCACTCCTGGACCACATGACTCACTCCTGGACCACAGTACTCACTCCTGAACCACATGACCCACTCCTGGACCACATGACTCACTCCAGGACCACAGGACTCGCTCCTGGTCTACAGGACTCACTCCTGGATCACAAAACTCACTCCTGGACCACAGGACTCACTCCAGGACCAAAGGACTCGCTCCTGGTCTACAGGACTCACTCCTGGATCACAGGACTCACTCCTGGACCACATGACTCACTACTTGACCACAGGTTTCACTCCTGGACCACAGGACTCACTCCTGGTCTACAGGTCTCACTGATGCTGCTTCCCTCGCTCACAGCCACCCGAGAGGGGGTGTATATGTATTAACTGTGCGAGAGGCAGGTGCCAATCAAGCGAACGGGTCTCCCCCTCGGAGCGGAGAGGGATTCTGTTTTGCTCGTGTGGTTGCCTGGCAACTGTGACGTCACTGGAGTGAAGCACCGTGACAGAGATGGACGGAGAGGGAGAGACATCGCCACGGTAACTATGAACAGATGTAACCTCATGCACCACTGCTCAGCATCTGTCCTCCGTGTATCTGATTTCTCGACAACATGCACAGAACCTGTTCAATTCAGCTATATTCTCTACTTTAATATTCTATCATATAGAAGCTTTTATTTCATTTTGATGGCAGCGATCTGGAGTCTGTATCGTTCACACTCTGATCCACGCTCTCTGCAGATCCTGCAGCAGCAACGAGGAGGAGATCAGCCGATGTTGAGGGTAAAAACACGGTGTAAATGTTCCGTAATGTTTTCACCGTCCACGCAGACATTCAGACTTCATAGTTTCAGCTGTGGCATCGATGCATTTCTGTCTCTCACACTCGTGTTTCACTCTTTAGTCTGAATCATCATCTCTAAATCGCCCATAAACTGATATTTTAATGCCAAACATGAAATTCAGAACCTTAATTATTTACCAACGTTGCATTCTATCATATTTTGTCTTAAATCGCTGAAACAACTTTTCCACCTCAGTTCATAGTTCGAGCTTCACGATTCCACGGTGAAAACACACTTTCAGTATCTATAACATCAAGTGTCTCAGCGTCCGACAGCATCCCGACCTATCAGAGCATTCCTTCATGGTGCCTCTGTGGAGTGACTCTCAGTAACAGGTGAGTGGAAATAGAGCTAAAGACCAGTGGGTTGTGTGAGTCTGTCGCCTCAGCGCTGTGGTTTGAAACCAGCGCCAGTGACTCACTGAGCCTCTCGCTGTATAAAAGAAAGAGACGGAGGAAAAGAAAAGATTTAAACACCTCCACCACAATATGTTCATTACAGCACTTCATCTGTTTCAGTGGCAAGAAACCTGATTTTTTCAATTCATGTTACATAAAATGATTGTTTTATTCATTTAAAACACTGAAATAAAACAGGTCATGTTTGAAAGCCTTTATGCAACATAAAAAACATCCAAATCTATTTAACTTATTCATTTAAAATATAGATCCTTCTACATGCACATACTGTTTTTAAAATGTACGTAGACTCCGGGTTCGGAAAGTGAAGCTATCGCCCCCTGACCAGCAGGGGGCGACTCAACAGGAGTTTATGTCTCAGTCTCTAGTTTCAAGTATTCTTCAAACAGCTGATGTTCATTCAGTAAATTATGATAATTTAGAGTCAAATAAATCATAAAGCACCGGATGTATAAGGGTCAAAGGTACAGCTGTGCAAAGTATAAACAATATATTTATATAGAACTGTGCTCGGGTAAAGATTAAAGATGCAGACAGTCAGCAGGTGAGAGCTACAGTGCGACATCACCTTTGACCCCTTGACCTCTGTACAAATAACTGTCAGCACCAGCAGGGAGACTCGTCAACATGATCACATGAAGATGCAAATATGCAGAGGTGACATCATATGTTATTTTTGCAGCAGAAAGCTAGACACGTCATTTCAGAGGAAACACACCGACGGCTGAGCTCAGGTGCTGCGACAACACACACACGATTCACACAACACAACTCAACCAACACAACAGGAGGACAAGGACAGAAACGATTTGGTGTGACTGTGAATGGAAGATATGTGTTTAATCCCCGGTGATGGATTGGGTCGCAGGTCTGAAGTTAACGGGTCCAGACATGAATTGAAGATGAGAGCAGGTTGTGGGTTTCGGAGCTCTGCAAAGACGCACTCTTGTACCGTCCAATGGACTGAAAATACCAAACCGGAGGCCTCAGGACAACGGGTGACGTTATCAGACAAATATCACACAACATAACCTTGTCAGGAAAATTTAAACAGCCACTTTGAGACGGATGAAACGCCAACCTGAACATTTGATCTCCTCAAATCCCAAATTCCTACGACTAAAGCTAAGATGGCAGGAAGCTGCTGTTCATCCCGGTGTAGCACACACCCCTGATGCTGATGGTGATTACAGTGAGGACAGTGGAGAGGAGGGACACAGAAACAGGAGCTGTGACATGATTACTGCAGATTCCCAGGGGAGCGACGCAGAGGACGGATCCACGCTCACACTCCTGGAGGAGCCTCTAACTCACGCTCCCCCGGGTCGGGAAGACGCTCGCTGCAGGAAGAGTGTGTCCGAGCTCTGATAGCAGCAGCCCGGCTCCCGACACACAGCTGTCTCCTGCAGGAAGTCGTAGCCCTGTGTGACCATATGATTAAATGGATACCGACAGCAGCTTTTCTGTGTCAAACATCAGTCATTTACAGCACTCAGATAATCTTCATGATCCAAGCACGGGCTAAATATAGACGTCGCTGCCATAACTGGGTCGGTGGCTCGCCGAGCAACTCTGGAAAAACTCAAAACCAAGCTCCAGTCTGCACCTGCGTCATGTCGAGGATCCGACACAGAGGGTTTTATCACCTGGAGCTCGAATGTACCGTCGCTGTTTCGAGTGGAAACACAAACAGTTTATTATTATACCTCCGATGTGCACATGAGAGCCCGGCTGCACGTTACACTTCAGTGAAGGCCTGCAGTCGTCAGCCGTGTCTGTGAAACTGTAAATATGTATAACGGGAATGTAAACTGTATTGTCCAGGTGATATACATCTACAGCTGGATCAAACAGTGGCTGAGCTATAACATGTGACCTTTAACCCTCATGAATCAAACTGAGGCAGAAACAACCGTTCAGTCGCAAAGTAGGAGCTTCAATCACTTTCTGGAAAATAGAACATTTACTTTTATCGGCTTCATTTCCACCTTAAAGTCGTTAACAGGTAAAAATGTCCGGATTGGTTAGAATCTAGGACGTGAGGTAAAATAATGCAGATCCACTAATTACAAAAGAGATATTTGCTTTAATTCTATATAAAACGTATCTGTAAATCCTGTTTATTACAGTCCAGCTTCCAAATATAATGATATTACACGTGTTTCCTTACAGTAGAAGCTTTGAGCACTTGCAGGACCTGTGCCTTATACCATTGGATTTACATGTTTTGTAGATTACCTCATCCTCATCCTCATCCTCATCCTCATCCTCATCCTCATCCTTGCCATCAGCACATTCAGGGTCAGGTGGTACAATAAATGCCTCAGACCGCTCAGGTCTGTGCAGCCTCGGCTCTTGTGAGTCACTTAAATCAGCTGAATGCTGCGACAGGTTTCCTCCACTTTGCTCAGACGGATGAGCGTCGGATTCTCTGCAGCGGTTTAAGAACGAGCTCACAGCATTTGAACGATGAAGAGAAGTGACAAACAAGAGGCGATGACTCGCGGCTGTACAAACGTTCCTCTGGGCCGACAGAGGGAATCAGCAGTGACTGTGACAACCGAGCAAGTGTCTTGTCCAAAATAGGCACAAATGGCAAAAGACAAAGTTGGTGGTTAATATTGTTTGAGAGAATGAAGTGTAACCTTAGGGGCTGCAGCCTGGGCCTCATCTCTACCCATACAAGGTCTGCTGCTGATCCCTAGTCTTGTCTTGACGAGACACACACTCGTTTCCTGCTCCTCGTCCCGGTCTATCTTCACCTCTCACCCCCAGTATCACAACTCACTGTTTCCATCTCGTTTATTGAAATCTGACCTCCTCTGCGATTCCCTCACAGGAGAGTGAATCATCTGAGTTCTCACTTCTGTTTTCTCAGCTTGAACGTCACGTCTAACCCCTGAACCATCAGTCATCTACCGAAGTCCTGCAGTTATTTGTGTACAACAGGTGTTGAGGTTACGATAATGAGATAAAAGAGACAATTAGTCAGAGTCCGACCCGACAGGAGTTCTGTTTTTTACATTTTTGTTTTTAGCAGATAGCTCAGCCAACGTGACAAACTCAACTCAAACCGAAATATAACTTTTTAAGATTTTAATCCAAACCCGGCCTTAGCTCGGGTCGCGTATTCAGACTGGAATACACATCAAGAACAGCAGCGTTGCTGATAATCAAGTGTCCTAAATGTCAAGTCTGATTACGCTCTACACTGCAAACAGGAATGGGATTATTCGATTATTAGAAACGTTAAAAGTTCACAAACACAAACCTTCACTATTACACGAGTAGTTTATAACCTGGGAAATGCATCTTTACGATGGGGGGGGGTGACATTTTGATTTCACCTCCCACTCGTCCGGAGTCATGATACGAACAACAACAGTTTTCACTTCTGTTTTCTCGGCTTGAACGTCACATCATCCGCTGCGTCATCGGTCATTTACTGAAGTTCTACAGTTATTTGTCTACAGCAGGTGTGTGCGTTGTCGAGGCGTTGTCGAGGTTACGACAATCAGAGTGTCTGAGGACGCTGTGGATCGATCTGCGATCAGCCCGGCTGCAGGCAAGGCTCACGCTGGATTCCTGTTCTAACCTACAGGGGGATGTAGCCTCACAAATACCAGCAGTATTTGTGGAAGGCCTGGGTGTCATGGCAACTGGGGGATTGTTTAAGAAGCAGAAGGGAATGGAAAGGCCAAAGATATACACAACAGCTGATTGCATTGTGTTTAGAGTCCAGAGCCTGAACACAAACTGACCCGGGACCTTTCTCCTGCAGCAGAACAGTTTAAAAACAACATGAACTCCCCCGAGAAACTAACTTTACTGACATGGTCACCTCAGACATTTAAAACTACTCTGCTTTCAGATAATAAAGGTTTGGATATCTTAACTTCTCTTAAAAATAATAAACACATTGACATTAATGGACTTCACGCTGATTATTTTCTTCTCATTCCAGATGTTTTCGTTTCAAAGGTTCAAAAGACATCTCCTGCATGTGAGCGTGTGCACATCACACTTGTGTTTGTTGCTTCTCGAGCTGCGACCGGCTCCGATCTGTCAACCTAGTGTTAAACTCTGCACGTGCATCATTCCTCACGGTGAAGGTCAAACATACAAGTGAAGTAACAAGAAGCAAAAACACACTTTGAAGCCACAGGGATTTAGCCTTGGTTTGTTTGGCATATAAAAACTATATATTTATATTTTTGAGCCTTAGTGAAGGAAAATCCTTTTCCCACATCGAATCTCATGAACAGTATATTAGATATTTGTCTGTCAGTGTGGGTAGCATTTGGATTTGTATTAAATATCGTTTTCAGCTCTGATTAACTGCTGAGAACAACCATTTCTTCTTGATAACAGATTCCTATTAATATGACTTACATAGTTAACCCGTCTCCAGGGTCTCATTCCCCAGAAAACATGAGGACAGGTATCGAACTGTAGAGCAGACATAATAAAGCTAAGACAGGATTAGAACTTCTCTTCTGTCTCTTATTACGTGAGCGAGCGAGTGAAACATCACACGTGTTTTCACAGAGAAACGACGATTCACCGAATCAAGACCTTTAAAGATAAGTAACGTCCGGACGAGAGAGTGAGACAGTGACCGATCGATCAGCGGCTGCACTTTCAAAGGATAAATATTCTGAGTCAGACTTGAAACTGCTCTTAAGACAAATCACATGAAGCCACGGAGCCAAACAAAAGCGCTGCAGCAGGTCTGGAGTGCACAACATATTCAGGCCTGTCCAAACTCCACTGACTGGCCTTTAATCACAAGACACATTGGCCCAACTTCCACCTGTCACTTTGAGATGGAGTTGCATTATCGGTCGTTTCATTATTTAAAGTTTCCAGTTTCCTGTGAGTGAATGGAACGACTTGAAGGGATCAATTGTCAGGTGGAAATCGACTGGACACAGAAAATTATATTTTATAAACCGTGTGGTGGAATCACTTTGCTGAGTCAGATAATTTTGCTTCAGTGTTGGAAGATTTTGTTTAATATCATTATTTCTAAAAGCGGCTGAAAAATCAATGTGATAAATGTCATGTTGGTGAACGTACAGAGAATCATCACTTGACTCATCACAGACTCTATATAAAGATGGTCGCTGCGTCTCCACTTCCTTCCACTTTACAAATGTTATGGCAAAGCATCCTGGGTAGGGGAGTCGCCATCTGGCACTGGTGACGTCACTTGGAGTGTCTGTTCGGCACCTATTTCCCATCTATACTGTAGGAGGCAGGGTTTATGACCAGCCACCAGGGGGCGACCACGTTTTGGCTCAACTTTTGGAGAGCTGTCTTTACGCAGTCGGGAACATCGGCAGCATCTCAGACAGCAGCGCATGAACATAGTGGATCCATCAGGAGTTTGGGAGACAGATGTTTCCCCTCAGGCGGTGGTGGAGAACAACTCCGGAGCAAAAAGAGAGGAAACAACGGACTTCAACTCAAACACATCCCCTGTTTCCACTGGAGGAGGAAACAAGCAACGGTTTGATAACAAGTTCAACGTTCACTTCACAGATGATTTGTTAATGTCACTTTTGTCAACACATGTCACTGCGGGTTCGTCTCTTCCTGAATCAAAAGCACAGCAGAAAGCAAACTGAACACAAGTGTCTCTGCAGCCGAGTTATCACCTCATCGGTCTGACAGTGGACAAACTGCAAATTAAAAGCAGAGGTGACAGCTACACCCTCGGTCACCTGTGGGAGGCGCTCCACCGCTAACAGCCCCCGATCCAGTCGGGGACAATAATGACTCACAACACTTAGTTCAGCTGGAGGATTTGAAATTAAAGATTCATGCAGAAAACACCTCCATTATTTAGTTTCTCAGTTATTCTCAGTGTTTTTATTGACGTGATCAGATATGACCTCGCTGTGTGCAGGTGATTGAAGAGTGGGGGGGGGGTGGGGGGGTCTGATAGTCAGGGTCATCCTTGTTATTCATGTCAGTGCGGAAACGACAGGAACCAGCGTGAGCGACCGTCCTCCTCACACATGTTCACTCTGTAATCCTCGTGATAAACTCCTGTCGGATGGACGAGTGGATCATTCTCATGATTCAGACTCTCTCTCTCTCTCTCTCTCTCTCTCTC